>NW_027617662.1:0-104000 GCF_964187855.1 Myxine glutinosa | reverse complement strand
AAAACCACTTTTCGCACTTGTGTTAGTGTTCAAAAACCATTTTGCACTTGTATTTGTGTGGCAAAAAATGGTGCAGGAAACCATTTTGCACTTGTATTTGTGTGGAAAAAACACTTTTTTCACTTGTGTTGGTGCAGGAAACCACTTTTGCACTTGTATTAGTATGGAAAAACCACTTTTCGCGCTTGTGTTAGTGTTGAAAAACCACTTTTCGCACTTGTGTTGGTGCAGGAAACCACTTTTGCACTTGTATTCGTGTGGAAAAAAACACTTTTTGCACTTGTGATAGTGTTGAAAAACCACTTTTCGCACCTGTGTTAGTGTTGAAAAACCACTTTTCGCACTTGTGTTGGTGCAGGAAACCACTTTTGCACTTGTACTAGTGTGGAAAAAACACTTTTGCACTTGTATTAGTGTGGAAAAACCACTTTTCGCACTTGTGTTAGTGTTGAAAAACCACTTTTCGCACTTGTGTTGGTGCAGGAAACCACTTTTGCACTTTTATTAGTGTGGAAAAAACACTTTTGCACTTGTATTAGTGTGGAAAAACCACTTTTCGCACTTGTGTTAGTGTTGAAAAACCACTTTTCGCACTTGTGTTAGTGTTGAAAACCACTTTTCGCACTTGTGTTGGTGCAGGAAACCAGTTTTGCACTTGTATTAGTGTGGAAAAACCACTTTTGCACTTGTTTTAGTGTGGAAAAAACACTTTTTGCACTTGTGATAGTGTTGAAAAACCACTTTTCGCACTTGTGTTAGTCTTGAAAAATCACTTTTCGTACTTGTGTTGGTGCAGGAAACCACTTTTGCACTTGTATGAGTTTGGAAAAACCACTTTTCGCACTTGTGTTAGTGTTGAAAAAACACTTTTTGCACTTGTGATAGTGTTGAAAAACCACATTTCGTACTTGTGTTAGTGTTGAAAAACCACTTTTCGTACTTGTGTTTGTGCAGGAAACCACTTTTGCACTTGTATTAGTGTGGCAAAAACACTTTTCGCACTTGTGTTAGTGTTGAAAAACCACTTTTTGCACTTGTGTTAGTGTTGAAAAACCACTTTTTGCACTTGTGTTAGTGTTGAAAAACCACTTTTCGCACTTGTGTTAGTGTTGAAAAACCACTTTTCGCACTTGTGTTAGTGTTGAAAAACCACTTTTCGCACTTGTGTTGGTGCAGGAAACCACTTTTGCACTTGTATTCGTGTGGAAAAAAACACTTTTTGCACTTGTGATAGTGTTGAAAAACCACTTTTCGCACCTGTGTTAGTGTTGAAAAACCACTTTTCGCACTTGTGTTGGTGCAGGAAACCACTTTTGCACTTGTACTAGTGTGGAAAAAACACTTTTGCACTTGTATTAGTGTGGAAAAACCACTTTTCGCACTTGTGTTAGTGTTGAAAAACCACTTTTCGCACTTTTGTTGGTGCAGGAAACCACTTTTGCACTTTTATTAGTGGGGAAAAAAACACTTTTGCACTTGTATTAGTGTGGAAAAACCACTTTTCGCACTTGTGTTAGTGTTGAAAAACCACTTTTCGCACTTGTGTTAGTGTTGAAAAACCACTTTTCGCACTTGTGTTGGTGCAGGAAACCAGTTTTGCACTTGTATTAGTGTGGAAAAACCACTTTTGCACTTGTTTTAGTGTGGAAAAAACACTTTTTGCACTTGTGATAGTGTTGAAAAACCACTTTTCGCACTTGTGTTAGTCTTGAAAAATCACTTTTCGTACTTGTGTTGGTGCAGGAAACCACTTTTGCACTTGTATGAGTTTGGAAAAACCACTTTTCGCACTTGTGTTAGTGTTGAAAAAACACTTTTTGCACTTGTGATAGTGTTGAAAAACCACTTTTCGTACTTGTGTTAGTGTTGAAAAACCACTTTTCGTACTTGTGTTTGTGCAGGAAACCACTTTTGCACTTGTATTAGTGTGGCAAAAACACTTTTCGCACTTGTGTTAGTGTTGAAAAACCACTTTTTGCACTTGTGTTAGTGTTGAAAAACCACTTTTTGCACTTGTGTTAGTGTTGAAAAACCACTTTTCGCACTTGTGTTAGTGTTGAAAAACCACTTTTCGCACTTGTGTTAGTGTTGAAAAACCACTTTTCGCACTTGTGTTGGTGCAGGAAACAACTTTTGCACTTGTATTAGTGCGGAAAAAACACTTTTTGCACTTGTGTTAGTGTTGAAAAACCACTTTTCGCACTTGTGTTAGTGTTGAAAAACCACTTTTCGCACTTGTGTTGGTGCAGGAAACCACTTTTGCACTTGTATTAGTGTGGAAAAACGACTTTTTGCACATGTGTTAGTGTTGAAAAACCACTTTTCGCACTTGTGTTGGTGCAGGAAACCACTTTTGCACTTGTATTAGTGTGGAAAAACCACTTTTCGCACTTGTGTTAGTGTTGAAAAACCACTTTTCGCACTTGTGTTAGTGTTGAAAAACCACTTTTCGCACTTGTGTTAGTGTTGAAAAACCACTTTTCGCACTTGTGTTGGTGCAGCAAGCCACTTTTGCACTTGTATTAGTGTTGAAAAACCACTTTTTGCACTTGTGTTTGTGTTGAAAAACCACTTTTCGTACTTGTGTTGGTGCAGGAAACCACTTTTGCACTTGTATTAGTGTGGAAAAACCACTTTTCGCACTTGTGTTAGTGTTGAAAAACCACTTTTCGCACTTGTGTTAGTGTTGAAAAACCACTTTTCGCACTTGTGTTAGTGTTGAAAAACCACTTTTCGCACTTGTGTTAGTGTTGAAAAACCACTTTTCGCACTTGTGTTAGTGTTGAAAAACCACTTTTCGCACTTGTGTTTGTGTTGAAAAACCACTTTTCGCACTTGTGTTTGTGTTGAAAAACCACTTTTCGCACTTGTGTTGGTGCAGGAAACCACTTTTGCACTTGTATTAGTGTGGAAAAACCATTTTCCGCACTTGTGTTAGTGTTGAAAAACCACTTTTCGCACTTGTGTTAGTGTTCAAAAACCATTTTGCACTTGTATTTGTGTGGCAAAAAATGGTGCAGGAAACCATTTTGCACTTGTATTTGTGTGGAAAAAACACTTTTTTCACTTGTGTTGGTGCAGGAAACCACTTTTGCACTTGTATTAGTATGGAAAAACCACTTTTCGCGCTTGTGTTAGTGTTGAAAAACCACTTTTCGCACTTGTGTTGGTGCAGGAAACCACTTTTGCACTTGTATTCGTGTGGAAAAAAACACTTTTTGCACTTGTGATAGTGTTGAAAAACCACTTTTCGCACCTGTGTTAGTGTTGAAAAACCACTTTTCGCACTTGTGTTGGTGCAGGAAACCACTTTTGCACTTGTACTAGTGTGGAAAAAACACTTTTGCACTTGTATTAGTGTGGAAAAACCACTTTTCACACTTGTGTTAGTGTTGAAAAACCACTTTTCGCACTTGTGTTAGTGTTGAAAAACCACTTTTCGCACTTGTGTTGGTGCAGGAAACTACTTTTGCACTTGTATTAGTGTGGAAAAAACACTTCTTGCACTTGTGATAGTGTTGAAAAACCACTTTTCGCACTTGTGTTTGTGTTGAAAAACCACTTTTCGCACTTGTGTTGGTGCAGGAAACCACTTTTGCACTTTTATTAGTGTGGAAAAAACACTTTTGCACTTGTATTAGTGTGGAAAAACCACTTTTCGCACTTGTGTTAGTGTTGAAAAACCACTTTTCGCACTTGTGTTAGTGTTGAAAAACCACTTTTCGCACTTGTGTTGGTGCAGGAAACCAGTTTTGCACTTGTATTAGTGTGGAAAAACCACTTTTGCACTTGTTTTAGTGTGGAAAAAACACTTTTTGCACTTGTGATAGTGTTGAAAAACCACTTTTCGCACTTGTGTTAGTCTTGAAAAATCACTTTTCGTACTTGTGTTGGTGCAGGAAACCACTTTTGCACTTGTATGAGTTTGGAAAAACCACTTTTCGCACTTGTGTTAGTGTTGAAAAACCACTTTTCGCATTTGTGTTAGTGTTGAAAAACCACTTTTCGCACTTGTGTTGGTGCAGGAAACCACTTTTGCACTTGTATTAGTGTGGAAAAAACACTTTTCGCACTTGTGTTGGTGCAGGAAACCACTTTTGCACTTGTATTAGTGTTGAAAAACCACTTTTCGCACTTGTGTTAGTGTGGAAAAAACACTTTTTGCACTTGTGATAGTGTTGAAAAACCACTTTTCGCACTTGTGTTAGTGTTGAAAAACCACTTTTTGCATTTGTGTTAGTGTTGAAAAACCACTTTTCGCACTTGTGTTAGTGTTGAAAAACCACTTTTTGCACTTGTGTTGGTGCAGGAAACCACTTTTGCACTTGTATTAGTGTGGAAAAAACACTTTTTACGCTTGTTTTAGTGTTGAAAATCCACTTTTCGCACTTGTGTTGGTGCAGGAAACCACTTTTGCACTTGTATTAGTGTGGAAAAAACACTTTTTGCACTTGTGATAGTGTTGAAAAACCACTTTTCGCACTTGTGTTGGTGCAGGAAACCACTTTTGCACTTGTATTAGTGTGGAAAAAACACTTTTTGCATTTGTGATAGTGTTGAAAAACCACTTTTCGCACTTGTGTTAGTGTTGAAAAACCACTTTTCGCACTTGTGTTGATGCAGGAAACCACTTTTGCACTTGTATTAGTGTGGAAAAAACACTTTTCGCACTTGTGTTAGTGTTGAAAAACCACTTTTCACACTTGTGTTAGTGTTGAAAAACCACTTTTCGCACTTGTGTTGGTGCAGGAAACCACATTTGCACTTGTATTAGTGTGGAAAAACACTCTTTGCTCTTGTGATAGTGTTGAAAAACCACTTTTCGCACTTGTGTTAGTGTTGAAAAACCACTTTTCGCGCTTGTGTTGGTGCAGGAAACCACTTTTGCACTTGTGTTAGTGTTGAAAAACCACTTTTTGCACTTGTGTTAGTGTTGAAAAACCACTTTCGCACTGTGTTGGTGCAGGAAACCACTTTTGCACTTGTATTAGTGTGGAAAAACCACTTTTCGCACTTGTGTTAATGTTGAAAAACCACTTTTTGCACTTGTGTTAGTGTTGAAAAACCACTTTTCGCACTTGTGTTGGTGCAGGAAACCACTTTTGCACTTGTATTAGTGTGGAAAAAACACTTTTTGCACTTGATAGTGTTGAAAAACCACTTTTCGCACTTGTGTTAGTGGTTAAGAACCACTTTTCGCACTTCTGTTGGTGTTGAAAAACCACTTTTCGCACGTGTTGGTGCAGGAAACCACTTTTGCACTTGTATTAGTGTGGAAAAACCACTTTTCGCACTTGTGTTGGTGCACTAAACCACTTTTGCACTTGTATTAGTGTGGAAAAAACACTTTTTGCACTTGTGATAGTGTTGAAAAACCACTTTTCGCACTTGTGTTAGTGTTGAAAAACCACTTTTCGCACTTGTGCTGGTGCAGGAAACCACTTTTGCAGTTGTATTAGTGTGGAAAAAACACTTTTCGCACTTGTGTTAGTGTTGAAAAACCACTTTTCGCACTTGTGTTAGTGTTGAAAAACCACTGCTCGCACTTGTATTGGTGCAGGAAACCACTTTTGCACTTGTATTAGTGTGGAAAAAAACACTTTTCGCACTTGTGTTAGTGTTGATAAACCACTTTTCGCACTTGTGTTAGTGTTGAAAAACCACTTTTCGCACTTGTGTTAGTGTTGAAAAACCAACTTTCGCACTTGTGTTTGTGCAGGAAACCACTTTTGCACTTGTATTAGTGTGGAAAAACCACTTTTCGCACTTGTGTTAGTGTTGAAAAACCACTTTTCGCACTTGTGTTGGTGCAGGAAACCACTTTTGCACTTGTATTAGTGTGGAAAAAAACACTTTTTGCACTTGTGATAGTGTTGAAAAACCACTTTTCGCACTTGTGTTAGTGTTGAAAAACCACTTTTCGCACTTGTGTTGGTGCAGGAAACCACTTTTGCACTTGTATTAGTGTGGAAAAACCACTTTTCGCACTTGTGTTAGTGTTGAAAAACCACTTTTCGTACTTGTGTTGGTGCAGGAAACCACTTTTCCACTTGTATTAGTGTGGAAAAAACCACTTTTCGCACTTGTGTAGTGTTGAAAAACCACTGTTTGCATTTGTGTTAGTGTTGAAAAACCACTTTTCGCACTTGTGTTGGTGCAGGAAACCACATTTGCACTTGTATTAGTGTGGAAAAAACACTTTTTGCACTTGTGATAGTGTTGAAAAACCACTTTTCGAACTTGTGTTAGTGTTGAAAAACCACTTTTCGCACTTGTGTTGGTGCAGGAAACCACTTTTGCACTTGTATTAGTGTGAAAAAAACACTTTTAGCACTTGTGTTAGTGTTGAAAAACCACTTTTTGCATTTGTGTTAGTGTTGAAAAACCACTTTTTGCATTTGTGTTAGTGTTGAAAAACCACTTTTTGCATTTGTGTTAGTGTTGAAAAACCACTTTTCGTACTTGTGTTGGTGCAGGAAACCACTTTTGCACTTGTATTAGTGTGGAAAAAACACTTTTCGCACTTGTGTTAGTGTTGAAAAACCACTTTTCGCACTTGTGTTAGTGTTGAAAAACCGCTTTTCGCACTTGTGTTAGTGTTGAAAAACCACTTTTCGCACTTGTGTTGGTGCAGGGAACCACTTTTGCACTTGTATTAGTGTGGAAAAAACACTTTTTGCACTTGTGATAGTGTTGAAAAACCACTTTTCGCACTTGTGTTAGTGTTGAAAAACCACTTTTCGCACTTGTGTTGGTGCAGGAAACCACTTTTGCACTTGTATTAGTGTGGAAAAACCACTTTTTGCACTTGTGATAGTGTTGAAAAACCACTTTTCGCACTTGTGTTAGTGTTGAAAAACCACTTTTCACACTTGTGTTGGTGCAGGAAACCACTTTTGCACTTGTATTAGTGTGGAAAAACCACTTTTCGCATTTGTGTTAGTGTTGAAAAACCACTTTTGCACTTGTATTAGTATGGAAAAACCACTTTTCGCGCTTGTGTTAGTGTTGAAAAACCACTTACACTTGTGTTGGTGCAGGAAACCACTTTTGCACTTGTATTCGTGTGGAAAAAAACACTTTTTGCACTTGTGATAGTGTTGAAAAACCACTTTTCGCACCTGTGTTAGTGTTGAAAAACCACTTTTCGCACTTGTGTTGGTGCAGGAAACCACTTTTGCACTTGTACTAGTGTGGAAAAAACACTTTTGCACTTGTATTAGTGTGGAAAAACCACTTTTCACACTTGTGTTAGTGTTGAAAAACCACTTTTCGCACTTGTGTTAGTGTTGAAAAACCACTTTTCGCACTTGTGTTGGTGCAGGAAACTACTTTTGCACTTGTATTAGTGTGGAAAAAACACTTCTTGCACTTGTGATAGTGTTGAAAAACCACTTTTCGCACTTGTGTTTGTGTTGAAAAACCACTTTTCGCACTTGTGTTGGTCCAGGAAACCACTTTTGCACTTGTGTTAGTGTTGAAAAAACACTTTTGCACTTGTATTAGTGTGGAAAAACCACTTTTCGCACTTGTGTTAGTGTTGAAAAACCACTTTTCGCACTTGTGTTAGTGTTGAAAAACCACTTTTCGCACTTGTGTTGGTGCAGGAAACCAGTTTTGCACTTGTATTAGTGTGGAAAAACCACTTTTGCACTTGTTTTAGTGTGGAAAAAACACTTTTTGCACTTGTGATAGTGTTGAAAAACCACTTTTCGCACTTGTGTTAGTCTTGAAAAATCACTTTTCGTACTTGTGTTGGTGCAGGAAACCACTTTTGCACTTGTATGAGTTTGGAAAAACCACTTTTCGCACTTGTGTTAGTGTTGAAAAACCACTTTTCGCATTTGTGTTAGTGTTGAAAAACCACTTTTCGCACTTGTGTTGGTGCAGGAAACCACTTTTGCACTTGTATTAGTGTTGAAAAACCACTTTTCGCACTTGTGTTAGTGTTGAAAAACCACTTTTTGCACTTGTGTTGGTGCAGGAAACCACTTTTGCACTTGTATTAGTGTGGAAAAAACACTTTTTGCGCTTGTTTTAGTGTTGAAAATCCACTTTTCGCACTTGTGTTGGTGCAGGAAACCACTTTTGCACTTGTATTAGTGTGGAAAAAACACTTTTTGCACTTGTGATAGTGTTGAAAAACCACTTTTCGCACTTGTGTTGGTGCAGGAAACCACTTTTGCACTTGTATTAGTGTGGAAAAAACACTTTTTGCATTTGTGATAGTGTTGAAAAACCACTTTTCACACTTGTGTTAGTGTTGAAAAACCACTTTTCGCACTTGTGTTGATGCAGGAAACCACTTTTGCACTTGTATTAGTGTGGAAAAAACACTTTTCGCACTTGTGTTAGTGTTGAAAAACCACTTTTCACACTTGTGTTAGTGTTGAAAAACCACTTTTCGCACTTGTGTTGGTGCAGGAAACCACATTTGCACTTGTATTAGTGTGGAAAAACACTCTTTGCACTTGTGATAGTGTTGAAAAACCACTTTTCGCACTTGTGTTAGTGTTGAAAAACCACTTTTCGCGCTTGTGTTGGTGCAGGAAACCACTTTTGCACTTGTGTTAGTGTTGAAAAACCACTTTTTGCACTTGTGTTAGTGTTGAAAAACCACTTTTCGCACTTGTGTTGGTGCAGGAAACCACTTTTGCACTTGTATTAGTGTGGAAAAACCACTTTTCGCACTTGTGTTAATGTTGAAAAACCACTTTTCGCACTTGTGTTAGTGTTGAAAAACCACTTTTCGCACTTGTGTTGGTGCACGAAACCACTTTTGCACTTGTATTAGTGTGGAAAAAACACTTTTTGCACTTGATAGTGTTGAAAAACCACTTTTCGCACTTGTGGTAGTGTTGAAAAACCACTTTTCGCACTTGTGTTAGTGTTGAAAAACCACTTTTCGCACTTGTGTTGGTGCAGGAAACCACTTTTGCACTTGTATTAGTGTGGAAAAAACACTTTTTGCACTTGTGATAGTGTTGAAAAACCACTTTTCGCACTTGTGTTAGTGGTTAAGAACCACTTTTCGCACTTCTGTTGGTGTTGAAAAACCACTTTTCGCACTTGTGTTGGTGTAGGAAACCACTTTTGCACTTGTATTAGTGTGGAAAAACCACTTTTCGCACTTGTGTTGGTGCACTAAACCACTTTTGCACTTGTATTAGTGTGGAAAAAACACTTTTTGCACTTGTGATAGTGTTGAAAAACCACTTTTCGCACTTGTGTTAGTGTTGAAAAACCACTTTTCGCACTTGTGTTGGTGCAGGAAACCACTTTTGCAGTTGTATTAGTGTGGAAAAAACACTTTTCGCACTTGTGTTAGTGTTGAAAAACCACTTTTCGCACTTGTGTTGGTGCAGGAAACCACTTTTGCACTTGTATTAGTGTGAAAAAAACACTTTTCGCACTTGTGTAGTGTTGAAAAACCACTGTTTGCATTTGTGTTAGTGTTGAAAAACCACTTTTCGCACTTGTGTTGGTGCAGGAAACCACATTTGCACTTGTATTAATGTGGAAAAAACACTTTTTGCACTTGTGATAGTGTTGAAAAACCACTTTTCGAACTTGTGTTAGTGTTGAAAAACCACTTTTCGCACTTGTGTTGGTGCAGGAAACCACTTTTGCACTTGTATTAGTGTGAAAAAAACACTTTTAGCACTTGTGTTAGTGTTGAAAAACCACTTTTTGCATTTGTGTTAGTGTTGAAAAACCACTTTTTGCATTTGTGTTAGTGTTGAAAAACCACTTTTTGCATTTGTGTTAGTGTTGAAAAACCACTTTTCGCACTTGTGTTGGTGCAGGAAACCACTTTTGCACTTGTATTAGTGTGGAAAAAACACTTTTCGCACTTGTGTTAGTGTTGAAAAACCACTTTTCGCACTTGTGTTAGTGTTGAAAAACCGCTTTTCGCACTTGTGTTAGTGTTGAAAAACCACTTTTCGCACTTGTGTTGGTGCAGGGAACCACTTTTGCACTTGTATTAGTGTGGAAAAAACACTTTTTGCACTTGTGATAGTGTTGAAAAACCACTTTTCGCACTTGTGTTAGTGTTGAAAAACCACTTTTCGCACTTGTGTTGGTGCAGGAAACCACTTTTGCACTTGTATTAGTGTGGAAAAACCACTTTTTGCACTTGTGATAGTGTTGAAAAACCACTTTTCGCACTTGTGTTAGTGTTGAAAAACCACTTTTCACACTTGTGTTGGTGCAGGAAACCACTTTTGCACTTGTATTAGTGTGGGAAAACCACTTTTCGCATTTGTGTTAGTGTTGAAAAACCACTTTTGCACTTGTATTAGTATGGAAAAACCACTTTTCGCGCTTGTGTTAGTGTTGAAAAACCACTTTTCGCACTTGTGTTGGTGCAGGAAACCACTTTTGCACTTGTATTAGTGTGGAAAAAACACTTTTTGCACTTGTGATAGTGTTGAAAAACCACTTTTCGCACTTGTGTTAGTGGTTAAGAACCACTTTTCGCACTTCTGTTGGTGTTGAAAAACCACTTTTCGCACTTGTGTTGGTGCAGGAAACCACTTTTGCACTTGTATTAGTGTGGAAAAACCACTTTTCGCACTTGTGTTGGTGCACTAAACCACTTTTGCACTTGTATTAGTGTGGAAAAAACACTTTTTGCACTTGTGATAGTGTTGAAAAACCACTTTTCGCACTTGTGTTAGTGTTGAAAAACCACTTTTCGCACTTGTGTTGGTGCAGGAAACCACTTTTGCAGTTGTATTAGTGTGGAAAAAACACTTTTCGCACTTGTGTTAGTGTTGAAAAACCACTTTTCGCACTTGTGTTGGTGCAGGAAACCACTTTTGCACTTGTATTAGTGTGAAAAAAACACTTTTCGCACTTGTGTAGTGTTGAAAAACCACTGTTTGCATTTGTGTTAGTGTTGAAAAACCACTTTTCGCACTTGTGTTGGTGCAGGAAACCACATTTGCACTTGTATTAGTGTGGAAAAAACACTTTTTGCACTTGTGATAGTGTTGAAAAACCACTTTTCGAACTTGTGTTAGTGTTGAAAAACCACTTTTCGCACTTGTGTTGGTGCAGGAAACCACTTTTGCACTTGTATTAGTGTGAAAAAAACACTTTTAGCACTTGTGTTAGTGTTGAAAAACCACTTTTTGCATTTGTGTTAGTGTTGAAAAACCACTTTTTGCATTTGTGTTAGTGTTGAAAAACCACTTTTTGCATTTGTGTTAGTGTTGAAAAACCACTTTTCGCACTTGTGTTGGTGCAGGAAACCACTTTTGCACTTGTATTAGTGTGGAAAAAACACTTTTCGCACTTGTGTTAGTGTTGAAAAACCACTTTTCGCACTTGTGTTAGTGTTGAAAAACCGCTTTTCGCACTTGTGTTAGTGTTGAAAAACCACTTTTCGCACTTGTGTTGGTGCAGGGAACCACTTTTGCACTTGTATTAGTGTGGAAAAAACACTTTTTGCACTTGTGATAGTGTTGAAAAACCACTTTTCGCACTTGTGTTAGTGTTGAAAAACCACTTTTCGCACTTGTGTTAGTGTTGAAAAACCACTTTTCGCACTTGTGTTGGTGCAGGAAACTACTTTTGCACTTGTATTAGTGTGGAAAAAACACTTCTTGCACTTGTGATAGTGTTGAAAAACCACTTTTCGCACTTGTGTTTGTGTTGAAAAACCACTTTTCGCACTTGTGTTGGTGCAGGAAACCACTTTTGCACTTTTATTAGTGTGGAAAAAACACTTTTGCACTTGTATTAGTGTGGAAAAACCACTTTTCGCACTTGTGTTAGTGTTGAAAAACCACTTTTCGCACTTGTGTTAGTGTTGAAAAACCACTTTTCGCACTTGTGTTGGTGCAGGAAACCAGTTTTGCACTTGTATTAGTGTGGAAAAACCACTTTTGCACTTGTTTTAGTGTGGAAAAAACACTTTTTGCACTTGTGATAGTGTTGAAAAACCACTTTTCGCACTTGTGTTAGTCTTGAAAAATCACTTTTCGTACTTGTGTTGGTGCAGGAAACCACTTTTGCACTTGTATGAGTTTGGAAAAACCACTTTTCGCACTTGTGTTAGTGTTGAAAAACCACTTTTCGCATTTGTGTTAGTGTTGAAAAACCACTTTTCGCACTTGTGTTGGTGCAGGAAACCACTTTTGCACTTGTATTAGTGTGGAAAAAACACTTTTCGCACTTGTGTTGGTGCAGGAAACCACTTTTGCACTTGTATTAGTGTTGAAAAACCACTTTTCGCACTTGTGTTAGTGTGGAAAAAACACTTTTTGCACTTGTGATAGTGTTGAAAAACCACTTTTCGCACTTGTGTTAGTGTTGAAAAACCACTTTTTGCATTTGTGTTAGTGTTGAAAAACCACTTTTCGCACTTGTGTTAGTGTTGAAAAACCACTTTTTGCACTTGTGTTGGTGCAGGAAACCACTTTTGCACTTGTATTAGTGTGGAAAAAACACTTTTTGCGCTTGTTTTAGTGTTGAAAATCCACTTTTCGCACTTGTGTTGGTGCAGGAAACCACTTTTGCACTTGTATTAGTGTGGAAAAAACACTTTTTGCACTTGTGATAGTGTTGAAAAACCACTTTTCGCGCTTGTGTTGGTGCAGGAAACCACTTTTGCACTTGTGTTAGTGTTGAAAAACCACTTTTTGCACTTGTGTTAGTGTTGAAAAACCACTTTTCGCACTTGTGTTGGTGCAGGAAACCACTTTTGCACTTGTATTAGTGTGGAAAAACCACTTTTCGCACTTGTGTTAATGTTGAAAAACCACTTTTCGCACTTGTGTTAGTGTTGAAAAACCACTTTTCGCACTTGTGTTGGTGCACGAAACCACTTTTGCACTTGTATTAGTGTGGAAAAAACACTTTTTGCACTTGATAGTGTTGAAAAACCACTTTTCGCCCTTGTGGTAGTGTTGAAAAACCACTTTTCGCACTTGTGTTAGTGTTGAAAAACCACTTTTCGCACTTGTGTTGGTGCAGGAAACCACTTTTGCACTTGTATTAGTGTGGAAAAAACACTTTTTGCACTTGTGATAGTGTTGAAAAACCACTTTTCGCACTTGTGTTAGTGGTTAAGAACCACTTTTCGCACTTCTGTTGGTGTTGAAAAACCACTTTTCGCACTTGTGTTGGTGCAGGAAACCACTTTTGCACTTGTATTAGTGTGGAAAAACCACTTTTCGCACTTGTGTTGGTGCACTAAACCACTTTTGCACTTGTATTAGTGTGGAAAAAACACTTTTTGCACTTGTGATAGTGTTGAAAAACCACTTTTCGCACTTGTGTTAGTGTTGAAAAACCACTTTTCGCACTTGTGTTGGTGCAGGAAACCACTTTTGCAGTTGTATTAGTGTGGAAAAAACACTTTTCGCACTTGTGTTAGTGTTGAAAAACCACTTTTCGCACTTGTGTTGGTGCAGGAAACCACTTTTGCACTTGTATTAGTGTGAAAAAAAACACTTTTCGCACTTGTGTAGTGTTGAAAAACCACTGTTTGCATTTGTGTTAGTGTTGAAAAACCACTTTTCGCACTTGTGTTGGTGCAGGAAACCACATTTGCACTTGTATTAATGTGGAAAAAACACTTTTTGCACTTGTGATAGTGTTGAAAAACCACTTTTCGAACTTGTGTTAGTGTTGAAAAACGACTTTTCGCACTTGTGTTGGTGCAGGAAACCACTTTTGCACTTGTATTAGTGTGAAAAAAACACTTTTAGCACTTGTGTTAGTGTTGAAAAACCACTTTTTGCATTTGTGTTAGTGTTGAAAAACCACTTTTTGCATTTGTGTTAGTGTTGAAAAACCACTTTTTGCATTTGTGTTAGTGTTGAAAAACCACTTTTCGCACTTGTGTTGGTGCAGGAAACCACTTTTGCACTTGTATTAGTGTGGAAAAAACACTTTTCGCACTTGTGTTAGTGTTGAAAAACCACTTTTCGCACTTGTGTTAGTGTTGAAAAACCGCTTTTCGCACTTGTGTTAGTGTTGAAAAACCACTTTTCGCACTTGTGTTGGTGCAGGGAACCACTTTTGCACTTGTATTAGTGTGGAAAAAACACTTTTTGCACTTGTGATAGTGTTGAAAAACCACTTTTCGCACTTGTGTTAGTGTTGAAAAACCACTTTTCGCACTTGTGTTAGTGTTGAAAAACCACTTTTCGCACTTGTGTTGGTGCAGGAAACTACTTTTGCACTTGTATTAGTGTGGAAAAAACACTTCTTGCACTTGTGATAGTGTTGAAAAACCACTTTTCGCACTTGTGTTTGTGTTGAAAAACCACTTTTCGCACTTGTGTTGGTGCAGGAAACCACTTTTGCACTTTTATTAGTGTGGAAAAAACACTTTTGCACTTGTATTAGTGTGGAAAAACCACTTTTCGCACTTGTGTTAGTGTTGAAAAACCACTTTTCGCACTTGTGTTAGTGTTGAAAAACCACTTTTCGCACTTGTGTTGGTGCAGGAAACCAGTTTTGCACTTGTATTAGTGTGGAAAAACCACTTTTGCACTTGTTTTAGTGTGGAAAAAACACTTTTTGCACTTGTGATAGTGTTGAAAAACCACTTTTCGCACTTGTGTTAGTCTTGAAAAATCACTTTTCGTACTTGTGTTGGTGCAGGAAACCACTTTTGCACTTGTATGAGTTTGGAAAAACCACTTTTCGCACTTGTGTTAGTGTTGAAAAACCACTTTTCGCATTTGTGTTAGTGTTGAAAAACCACTTTTCGCACTTGTGTTGGTGCAGGAAACCACTTTTGCACTTGTATTAGTGTGGAAAAAACACTTTTCGCACTTGTGTTGGTGCAGGAAACCACTTTTGCACTTGTATTAGTGTTGAAAAACCACTTTTCGCACTTGTGTTAGTGTGGAAAAAACACTTTTTGCACTTGTGATAGTGTTGAAAAACCACTTTTCGCACTTGTGTTAGTGTTGAAAAACCACTTTTTGCATTTGTGTTAGTGTTGAAAAACCACTTTTCGCACTTGTGTTAGTGTTGAAAAACCACTTTTTGCACTTGTGTTGGTGCAGGAAACCACTTTTGCACTTGTATTAGTGTGGAAAAAACACTTTTTGCGCTTGTTTTAGTGTTGAAAATCCACTTTTCGCACTTGTGTTGGTGCAGGAAACCACTTTTGCACTTGTATTAGTGTGGAAAAAACACTTTTTGCACTTGTGATAGTGTTGAAAAACCACTTTTCGCGCTTGTGTTGGTGCAGGAAACCACTTTTGCACTTGTGTTAGTGTTGAAAAACCACTTTTTGCACTTGTGTTAGTGTTGAAAAACCACTTTTCGCACTTGTGTTGGTGCAGGAAACCACTTTTGCACTTGTATTAGTGTGGAAAAACCACTTTTCGCACTTGTGTTAATGTTGAAAAACCACTTTTCGCACTTGTGTTAGTGTTGAAAAACCACTTTTCGCACTTGTGTTGGTGCACGAAACCACTTTTGCACTTGTATTAGTGTGGAAAAAACACTTTTTGCACTTGATAGTGTTGAAAAACCACTTTTCGCCCTTGTGGTAGTGTTGAAAAACCACTTTTCGCACTTGTGTTAGTGTTGAAAAACCACTTTTCGCACTTGTGTTGGTGCAGGAAACCACTTTTGCACTTGTATTAGTGTGGAAAAAACACTTTTTGCACTTGTGATAGTGTTGAAAAACCACTTTTCGCACTTGTGTTAGTGGTTAAGAACCACTTTTCGCACTTCTGTTGGTGTTGAAAAACCACTTTTCGCACTTGTGTTGGTGCAGGAAACCACTTTTGCACTTGTATTAGTGTGGAAAAACCACTTTTCGCACTTGTGTTGGTGCACTAAACCACTTTTGCACTTGTATTAGTGTGGAAAAAACACTTTTTGCACTTGTGATAGTGTTGAAAAACCACTTTTCGCACTTGTGTTAGTGTTGAAAAACCACTTTTCGCACTTGTGTTGGTGCAGGAAACCACTTTTGCAGTTGTATTAGTGTGGAAAAAACACTTTTCGCACTTGTGTTAGTGTTGAAAAACCACTTTTCGCACTTGTGTTGGTGCAGGAAACCACTTTTGCACTTGTATTAGTGTGAAAAAAAACACTTTTCGCACTTGTGTAGTGTTGAAAAACCACTGTTTGCATTTGTGTTAGTGTTGAAAAACCACTTTTCGCACTTGTGTTGGTGCAGGAAACCACATTTGCACTTGTATTAATGTGGAAAAAACACTTTTTGCACTTGTGATAGTGTTGAAAAACCACTTTTCGAACTTGTGTTAGTGTTGAAAAACGACTTTTCGCACTTGTGTTGGTGCAGGAAACCACTTTTGCACTTGTATTAGTGTGAAAAAAACACTTTTAGCACTTGTGTTAGTGTTGAAAAACCACTTTTTGCATTTGTGTTAGTGTTGAAAAACCACTTTTTGCATTTGTGTTAGTGTTGAAAAACCACTTTTTGCATTTGTGTTAGTGTTGAAAAACCACTTTTCGCACTTGTGTTGGTGCAGGAAACCACTTTTGCACTTGTATTAGTGTGGAAAAAACACTTTTCGCACTTGTGTTAGTGTTGAAAAACCACTTTTCGCACTTGTGTTAGTGTTGAAAAACCGCTTTTCGCACTTGTGTTAGTGTTGAAAAACCACTTTTCGCACTTGTGTTGGTGCAGGGAACCACTTTTGCACTTGTATTAGTGTGGAAAAAACACTTTTTGCACTTGTGATAGTGTTGAAAAACCACTTTTCGCACTTGTGTTAGTGTTGAAAAACCACTTTTCGCACTTGTGTTAGTGTTGAAAAACCACTTTTCGCACTTGTGTTGGTGCAGGAAACTACTTTTGCACTTGTATTAGTGTGGAAAAAACACTTCTTGCACTTGTGATAGTGTTGAAAAACCACTTTTCGCACTTGTGTTTGTGTTGAAAAACCACTTTTCGCACTTGTGTTGGTGCAGGAAACCACTTTTGCACTTTTATTAGTGTGGAAAAAACACTTTTGCACTTGTATTAGTGTGGAAAAACCACTTTTCGCACTTGTGTTAGTGTTGAAAAACCACTTTTCGCACTTGTGTTAGTGTTGAAAAACCACTTTTCGCACTTGTGTTGGTGCAGGAAACCAGTTTTGCACTTGTATTAGTGTGGAAAAACCACTTTTGCACTTGTTTTAGTGTGGAAAAAACACTTTTTGCACTTGTGATAGTGTTGAAAAACCACTTTTCGCACTTGTGTTAGTCTTGAAAAATCACTTTTCGTACTTGTGTTGGTGCAGGAAACCACTTTTGCACTTGTATGAGTTTGGAAAAACCACTTTTCGCACTTGTGTTAGTGTTGAAAAACCACTTTTCGCATTTGTGTTAGTGTTGAAAAACCACTTTTCGCACTTGTGTTGGTGCAGGAAACCACTTTTGCACTTGTATTAGTGTGGAAAAAACACTTTTCGCACTTGTGTTGGTGCAGGAAACCACTTTTGCACTTGTATTAGTGTTGAAAAACCACTTTTCGCACTTGTGTTAGTGTGGAAAAAACACTTTTTGCACTTGTGATAGTGTTGAAAAACCACTTTTCGCACTTGTGTTAGTGTTGAAAAACCACTTTTTGCATTTGTGTTAGTGTTGAAAAACCACTTTTCGCACTTGTGTTAGTGTTGAAAAACCACTTTTTGCACTTGTGTTGGTGCAGGAAACCACTTTTGCACTTGTATTAGTGTGGAAAAAACACTTTTTGCGCTTGTTTTAGTGTTGAAAATCCACTTTTCGCACTTGTGTTGGTGCAGGAAACCACTTTTGCATTTGTATTAGTGTGGAAAAAACACTTTTTGCACTTGTGATAGTGTTGAAAAACCACTTTTCGCACTTGTGTTGGTGCAGGAAACCACTTTTGCACTTGTATTAGTGTGGAAAAAACACTTTTTGCATTTGTGATAGTGTTGAAAAACCACTTTTCGCACTTGTGTTAGTGTTGAAAAACCACTTTTCGCACTTGTGTTGATGCAGGAAACCACTTTTGCACTTGTATTAGTGTGGAAAAAACACTTTTCGCACTTGTGTTAGTGTTGAAAAACCACTTTTCACACTTGTGTTAGTGTTGAAAAACCACTTTTCGCACTTGTGTTGGTGCAGGAAACCACATTTGCACTTGTATTAGTGTGGAAAAACACTCTTTGCTCTTGTGATAGTGTTGAAAAACCACTTTTCGCACTTGTGTTAGTGTTGAAAAACCACTTTTCGCGCTTGTGTTGGTGCAGGAAACCACTTTTGCACTTGTGTTAGTGTTGAAAAACCACTTTTTGCACTTGTGTTAGTGTTGAAAAACCACTTTCGCACTTGTGTTGGTGCAGGAAACCACTTTTGCACTTGTATTAGTGTGGAAAAACCACTTTTCGCACTTGTGTTAATGTTGAAAAACCACTTTTCGCACTTGTGTTAGTGTTGAAAAACCACTTTTCGCACTTGTGTTGGTGCAGGAAACCACTTTTGCACTTGTATTAGTGTGGAAAAAACACTTTTTGCACTTGATAGTGTTGAAAAACCACTTTTCGCACTTGTGTTAGTGGTTAAGAACCACTTTTCGCACTTCTGTTGGTGTTGAAAAACCACTTTTCGCACGTGTTGGTGCAGGAAACCACTTTTGCACTTGTATTAGTGTGGAAAAACCACTTTTCGCACTTGTGTTGGTGCACTAAACCACTTTTGCACTTGTATTAGTGTGGAAAAAACACTTTTTGCACTTGTGATAGTGTTGAAAAACCACTTTTCGCACTTGTGTTAGTGTTGAAAAACCACTTTTCGCACTTGTGCTGGTGCAGGAAACCACTTTTGCAGTTGTATTAGTGTGGAAAAAACACTTTTCGCACTTGTGTTAGTGTTGAAAAACCACTTTTCGCACTTGTGTTAGTGTTGAAAAACCACTGCTCGCACTTGTATTGGTGCAGGAAACCACTTTTGCACTTGTATTAGTGTGGAAAAAAACACTTTTCGCACTTGTGTTAGTGTTGAAAAACCACTTTTCGCACTTGTGTTAGTGTTGAAAAACCACTTTTCGCACTTGTGTTAGTGTTGAAAAACCAACTTTCGCACTTGTGTTTGTGCAGGAAACCACTTTTGCACTTGTATTAGTGTGGAAAAACCACTTTTCGCACTTGTGTTAGTGTTGAAAAACCACTTTTCGCACTTGTGTTGGTGCAGGAAACCACTTTTGCACTTGTATTAGTGTGGAAAAAAACACTTTTTGCACTTGTGATAGTGTTGAAAAACCACTTTTCGCACTTGTGTTAGTGTTGAAAAACCACTTTTTGCATTTGTGTTAGTGTTGAAAAACCAATTTTCGCACTTGTGTTAGTGTTGAAAAACCACTTTTTGCACTTGTGTTGGTGCAGGAAACCACTTTTGCACTTGTATTAGTGTGGAAAAAACACTTTTTGCGCTTGTTTTAGTGTTGAAAATCCACTTTTCGCACTTGTGTTGGTGCAGGAAACCACTTTTGCACTTGTATTAGTGTGGAAAAAACACTTTTTGCACTTGTGATAGTGTTGAAAAACCACTTTTCGCGCTTGTGTTGGTGCAGGAAACCACTTTTGCACTTGTGTTAGTGTTGAAAAACCACTTTTTGCACTTGTGTTAGTGTTGAAAAACCACTTTTCGCACTTGTGTTGGTGCAGGAAACCACTTTTGCACTTGTATTAGTGTGGAAAAACCACTTTTCGCACTTGTGTTAATGTTGAAAAACCACTTTTCGCACTTGTGTTAGTGTTGAAAAACCACTTTTCGCACTTGTGTTGGTGCACGAAACCACTTTTGCACTTGTATTAGTGTGGAAAAAACACTTTTTGCACTTGATAGTGTTGAAAAACCACTTTTCGCACTTGTGGTAGTTTTGAAAAACCACTTTTCGCACTTGTGTTAGTGTTGAAAAACCACTTTTCGCACTTGTGTTGGTGCAGGAAACCACTTTTGCACTTGTATTAGTGTGGAAAAAACACTTTTTGCACTTGTGATAGTGTTGAAAAACCACTTTTCGCACTTGTGTTAGTGGTTAAGAACCACTTTTCGCACTTCTGTTGGTGTTGAAAAACCACTTTTCGCACTTGTGTTGGTGCAGGAAACCACTTTTGCACTTGTATTAGTGTGGAAAAACCACTTTTCGCACTTGTGTTGGTGCACTAAACCACTTTTGCACTTGTATTAGTGTGGAAAAAACACTTTTTGCACTTGTGATAGTGTTGAAAAACCACTTTTCGCACTTGTGTTAGTGTTGAAAAACCACTTTTCGCACTTGTGTTGGTGCAGGAAACCACTTTTGCAGTTGTATTAGTGTGGAAAAAACACTTTTCGCACTTGTGTTAGTGTTGAAAAACCACTTTTCGCACTTGTGTTGGTGCAGCAAACCACTTTTGCACTTGTATTAGTGTGAAAAAAACACTTTTCGCACTTGTGTAGTGTTGAAAAACCACTGTTTGCATTTGTGTTAGTGTTGAAAAACCACTTTTCGCACTTGTGTTGGTGCAGGAAACCACATTTGCACTTGTATTAATGTGGAAAAAACACTTTTTGCACTTGTGATAGTGTTGAAAAACCACTTTTCGAACTTGTGTTAGTGTTGAAAAACCACTTTTCGCACTTGTGTTGGTGCAGGAAACCACTTTTGCACTTGTATTAGTGTGGAAAAAACACTTTTGCACTTGTATTAGTGTGGAAAAACCACTTTTCGCACTTGTGTTAGTGTTGAAAAACCACTTTTCGCACTTGTGTTAGTGTTGAAAAACCACTTTTCGCACTTGTGTTGGTGCAGGAAACCAGTTTTGCACTTGTATTAGTGTGGAAAAACCACTTTTGCACTTGTTTTAGTGTGGAAAAAACACTTTTTGCACTTGTGATAGTGTTGAAAAACCACTTTTCGCACTTGTGTTAGTCTTGAAAAATCACTTTTCGTACTTGTGTTGGTGCAGGAAACCACTTTTGCACTTGTATGAGTTTGGAAAAACCACTTTTCGCACTTGTGTTAGTGTTGAAAAACCACTTTTAGCATTTGTGTTAGTGTTGAAAAACCACTTTTCGCACTTGTGTTGGTGCAGGAAACCACTTTTGCACTTGTATTAGTGTGGAAAAAACACTTTTCGCACTTGTGTTGGTGCAGGAAACCACTTTTGCACTTGTATTAGTGTTGAAAAACCACTTTTCGCACTTGTGTTAGTGTGGAAAAAACACTTTTTGCACTTGTGATAGTGTTGAAAAACCACTTTTCGCACTTGTGTTAGTGTTGAAAAACCACTTTTTGCATTTGTGTTAGTGTTGAAAAACCACTTTTCGCACTTGTGTTAGTGTTGAAAAACCACTTTTTGCACTTGTGTTGGTGCAGGAAACCACTTTTGCACTTGTATTAGTGTGGAAAAAACACTTTTTGCGCTTGTTTTAGTGTTGAAAATCCACTTTTCGCACTTGTGTTGGTGCAGGAAACCACTTTTGCACTTGTATTAGTGTGGAAAAAACACTTTTTGCACTTGTGATAGTGTTGAAAAACCACTTTTCGCACTTGTGTTGGTGCAGGAAACCACTTTTGCACTTGTATTAGTGTGGAAAAAACACTTTTTGCATTTGTGATAGTGTTGAAAAACCACTTTTCGCACTTGTGTTAGTGTTGAAAAACCGCTTTTCGCACTTGTGTTGATGCAGGAAACCACTTTTGCACTTGTATTAGTGTGGAAAAAACACTTTTCGCACTTGTGTTAGTGTTGAAAAACCACTTTTCACACTTGTGTTAGTGTTGAAAAACCACTTTTCGCACTTGTGTTGGTGCAGGAAACCACATTTGCACTTGTATTAGTGTGGAAAAACACTCTTTGCTCTTGTGATAGTGTTGAAAAACCACTTTTCGCACTTGTGTTAGTGTTGAAAAACCACTTTTCGCGCTTGTGTTGGTGCAGGAAACCACTTTTGCACTTGTGTTAGTGTTGAAAAACCACTTTTTGCACTTGTGTTAGTGTTGAAAAACCACTTTCGCACTTGTGTTGGTGCAGGAAACCACTTTTGCACTTGTATTAGTGTGGAAAAACCACTTTTCGCACTTGTGTTAATGTTGAAAAACCACTTTTCGCACTTGTGTTAGTGTTGAAAAACCACTTTTCGCACTTGTGTTGGTGCAGGAAACCACTTTTG
Source organism: Myxine glutinosa (assembly GCF_964187855.1). NCBI lineage: Eukaryota > Metazoa > Chordata > Myxini > Myxiniformes > Myxinidae > Myxine > Myxine glutinosa. Next base: position 81,884 of record NW_027617662.1, on the reverse strand, counting down.
CACTTGTATTAGTGTGGAAAAAACACTTTTTGCACTTGATAGTGTTGAAAAACCACTTTTCGCACTTGTGTTAGTGGTTAAGAACCACTTTTCGCACTTCTGTTGGTGTTGAAAAACCACTTTTCGCACGTGTTGGTGCAGGAAACCACTTTTGCACTTGTATTAGTGTGGAAAAACCACTTTTCGCACTTGTGTTGGTGCACTAAACCACTTTTGCACTTGTATTAGTGTGGAAAAAACACTTTTTGCACTTGTGATAGTGTTGAAAAACCACTTTTCGCACTTGTGTTAGTGTTGAAAAACCACTTTTCGCACTTGTGCTGGTGCAGGAAACCACTTTTGCAGTTGTATTAGTGTGGAAAAAACACTTTTCGCACTTGTGTTAGTGTTGAAAAACCACTTTTCGCACTTGTGTTAGTGTTGAAAAACCACTGCTCGCACTTGTATTGGTGCAGGAAACCACTTTTGCACTTGTATTAGTGTGGAAAAAAACACTTTTCGCACTTGTGTTAGTGTTGAAAAACCACTTTTCGCACTTGTGTTAGTGTTGAAAAACCACTTTTCGCACTTGTGTTAGTGTTGAAAAACCAACTTTCGCACTTGTGTTTGTGCAGGAAACCACTTTTGCACTTGTATTAGTGTGGAAAAACCACTTTTCGCACTTGTGTTAGTGTTGAAAAACCACTTTTCGCACTTGTGTTGGTGCAGGAAACCACTTTTGCACTTGTATTAGTGTGGAAAAAAACACTTTTTGCACTTGTGATAGTGTTGAAAAACCACTTTTCGCACTTGTGTTAGTGTTGAAAAACCACTTTTCGCACTTGTGTTGGTGCAGGAAACCACTTTTGCACTTGTATTAGTGTGGAAAAACCACTTTTTGCACTTGTGTTAGTGTTGAAAAACCACTTTTCGCACTTGTGTTGGTGCAGGAAACCACTTTTGCACTTGTATTAGTGTGGAAAAACCACTTTTCGCACTTGTGTTAATGTTGAAAAACCACTTTTCGCACTTGTGTTAGTGTTGAAAAACCACTTTTCGCACTTGTGTTGGTGCAGGAAACCACTTTTGCACTTGTATTAGTGTGGAAAAAACACTTTTTGCACTTGATAGTGTTGAAAAACCACTTTTCACACTTGTGTTAGTGGTTAAGAACCACTTTTCGCACTTCTGTTGGTGTTGAAAAACCACTTTTCGCACGTGTTGGTGCAGGAAACCACTTTTGCACTTGTATTATTGTGGAAAAACCACTTTTCGCACCTGTGTTGGTGCACTAAACCACTTTTGCACTTGTATTAGTGTGGAAAAAACACTTTTTGCACTTGTGATAGTGTTGAAAAACCACTTTTCGCACTTGTGTTAGTGTTGAAAAACCACTTTTCGCACTTGTGCTGGTGCAGGAAACCACTTTTGCAGTTGTATTAGTGTGGAAAAAACACTTTTCGCACTTGTGTTAGTGTTGAAAAACCACTTTTCGCACTTGTGTTAGTGTTGAAAAACCACTGCTCGCACTTGTATTGGTGCAGGAAACCACTTTTGCACTTGTATTAGTGTGGAAAAAAACACTTTTCGCACTTGTGTTAGTGTTGAAAAACCACTTTTCGCACTTGTGTTAGTGTTGAAAAACCACTTTTTGCACTTGTGTTAGTGTTGAAAAACCACTTTCGCACTTGTGTTGGTGCAGGAAACCACTTTTGCACTTGTATTAGTGTGGAAAAACCACTTTTCGCACTTGTGTTAATGTTGAAAAACCACTTTTCGCACTTGTGTTAGTGTTGAAAAACCACTTTTCGCACTTGTGTTGGTGCAGGAAACCACTTTTGCACTTGTATTAGTGTGGAAAAAAACACTTTTCGCACTTGTGTTAGTGTTGAAAAACCACTTTTCGCACTTGTGTTAGTGTTGAAAAACCACTTTTCGCACTTGTGTTAGTGTTGAAAAACCAACTTTCGCACTTGTGTTTGTGCAGGAAACCACTTTTGCACTTGTATTAGTGTGGAAAAACCACTTTTCGCACTTGTGTTAGTGTTGAAAAACCACTTTTCGCACTTGTGTTGGTGCAGGAAACCACTTTTGCACTTGTATTAGTGTGGAAAAAAACACTTTTTGCACTTGTGATAGTGTTGAAAAACCACTTTTCGCACTTGTGTTAGTGTTGAAAAACCACTTTTTGCATTTGTGTTAGTGTTGAAAAACCAATTTTCGCACTTGTGTTAGTGTTGAAAAACCACTTTTTGCACTTGTGTTGGTGCAGGAAACCACTTTTGCACTTGTATTAGTGTGGAAAAAACACTTTTTGCGCTTGTTTTAGTGTTGAAAATCCACTTTTCGCACTTGTGTTGGTGCAGGAAACCACTTTTGCACTTGTATTAGTGTGGAAAAAACACTTTTTGCACTTGTGATAGTGTTGAAAAACCACTTTTCGCGCTTGTGTTGGTGCAGGAAACCACTTTTGCACTTGTGTTAGTGTTGAAAAACCACTTTTTGCACTTGTGTTAGTGTTGAAAAACCACTTTTCGCACTTGTGTTGGTGCAGGAAACCACTTTTGCACTTGTATTAGTGTGGAAAAACCACTTTTCGCACTTGTGTTAATGTTGAAAAACCACTTTTCGCACTTGTGTTAGTGTTGAAAAACCACTTTTCGCACTTGTGTTGGTGCACGAAACCACTTTTGCACTTGTATTAGTGTGGAAAAAACACTTTTTGCACTTGATAGTGTTGAAAAACCACTTTTCGCACTTGTGGTAGTTTTGAAAAACCACTTTTCGCACTTGTGTTAGTGTTGAAAAACCACTTTTCGCACTTGTGTTGGTGCAGGAAACCACTTTTGCACTTGTATTAGTGTGGAAAAAACACTTTTTGCACTTGTGATAGTGTTGAAAAACCACTTTTCGCACTTGTGTTAGTGGTTAAGAACCACTTTTCGCACTTCTGTTGGTGTTGAAAAACCACTTTTCGCACTTGTGTTGGTGCAGGAAACCACTTTTGCACTTGTATTAGTGTGGAAAAACCACTTTTCGCACTTGTGTTGGTGCACTAAACCACTTTTGCACTTGTATTAGTGTGGAAAAAACACTTTTTGCACTTGTGATAGTGTTGAAAAACCACTTTTCGCACTTGTGTTAGTGTTGAAAAACCACTTTTCGCACTTGTGTTGGTGCAGGAAACCACTTTTGCAGTTGTATTAGTGTGGAAAAAACACTTTTCGCACTTGTGTTAGTGTTGAAAAACCACTTTTCGCACTTGTGTTGGTGCAGCAAACCACTTTTGCACTTGTATTAGTGTGAAAAAAACACTTTTCGCACTTGTGTAGTGTTGAAAAACCACTGTTTGCATTTGTGTTAGTGTTGAAAAACCACTTTTCGCACTTGTGTTGGTGCAGGAAACCACATTTGCACTTGTATTAATGTGGAAAAAACACTTTTTGCACTTGTGATAGTGTTGAAAAACCACTTTTCGAACTTGTGTTAGTGTTGAAAAACCACTTTTCGCACTTGTGTTGGTGCAGGAAACCACTTTTGCACTTGTATTAGTGTGGAAAAAACACTTTTGCACTTGTATTAGTGTGGAAAAACCACTTTTCGCACTTGTGTTAGTGTTGAAAAACCACTTTTCGCACTTGTGTTAGTGTTGAAAAACCACTTTTCGCACTTGTGTTGGTGCAGGAAACCAGTTTTGCACTTGTATTAGTGTGGAAAAACCACTTTTGCACTTGTTTTAGTGTGGAAAAAACACTTTTTGCACTTGTGATAGTGTTGAAAAACCACTTTTCGCACTTGTGTTAGTCTTGAAAAATCACTTTTCGTACTTGTGTTGGTGCAGGAAACCACTTTTGCACTTGTATGAGTTTGGAAAAACCACTTTTCGCACTTGTGTTAGTGTTGAAAAACCACTTTTAGCATTTGTGTTAGTGTTGAAAAACCACTTTTCGCACTTGTGTTGGTGCAGGAAACCACTTTTGCACTTGTATTAGTGTGGAAAAAACACTTTTCGCACTTGTGTTGGTGCAGGAAACCACTTTTGCACTTGTATTAGTGTTGAAAAACCACTTTTCGCACTTGTGTTAGTGTGGAAAAAACACTTTTTGCACTTGTGATAGTGTTGAAAAACCACTTTTCGCACTTGTGTTAGTGTTGAAAAACCACTTTTTGCATTTGTGTTAGTGTTGAAAAACCACTTTTCGCACTTGTGTTAGTGTTGAAAAACCACTTTTTGCACTTGTGTTGGTGCAGGAAACCACTTTTGCACTTGTATTAGTGTGGAAAAAACACTTTTTGCGCTTGTTTTAGTGTTGAAAATCCACTTTTCGCACTTGTGTTGGTGCAGGAAACCACTTTTGCACTTGTATTAGTGTGGAAAAAACACTTTTTGCACTTGTGATAGTGTTGAAAAACCACTTTTCGCACTTGTGTTGGTGCAGGAAACCACTTTTGCACTTGTATTAGTGTGGAAAAAACACTTTTTGCATTTGTGATAGTGTTGAAAAACCACTTTTCGCACTTGTGTTAGTGTTGAAAAACCGCTTTTCGCACTTGTGTTGATGCAGGAAACCACTTTTGCACTTGTATTAGTGTGGAAAAAACACTTTTCGCACTTGTGTTAGTGTTGAAAAACCACTTTTCACACTTGTGTTAGTGTTGAAAAACCACTTTTCGCACTTGTGTTGGTGCAGGAAACCACATTTGCACTTGTATTAGTGTGGAAAAACACTCTTTGCTCTTGTGATAGTGTTGAAAAACCACTTTTCGCACTTGTGTTAGTGTTGAAAAACCACTTTTCGCGCTTGTGTTGGTGCAGGAAACCACTTTTGCACTTGTGTTAGTGTTGAAAAACCACTTTTTGCACTTGTGTTAGTGTTGAAAAACCACTTTCGCACTTGTGTTGGTGCAGGAAACCACTTTTGCACTTGTATTAGTGTGGAAAAACCACTTTTCGCACTTGTGTTAATGTTGAAAAACCACTTTTCGCACTTGTGTTAGTGTTGAAAAACCACTTTTCGCACTTGTGTTGGTGCAGGAAACCACTTTTGCACTTGTATTAGTGTGGAAAAAACACTTTTTGCACTTGATAGTGTTGAAAAACCACTTTTCGCACTTGTGTTAGTGGTTAAGAACCACTTTTCGCACTTCTGTTGGTGTTGAAAAACCACTTTTCGCACGTGTTGGTGCAGGAAACCACTTTTGCACTTGTATTAGTGTGGAAAAACCACTTTTCGCACTTGTGTTGGTGCACTAAACCACTTTTGCACTTGTATTAGTGTGGAAAAAACACTTTTTGCACTTGTGATAGTGTTGAAAAACCACTTTTCGCACTTGTGTTAGTGTTGAAAAACCACTTTTCGCACTTGTGCTGGTGCAGGAAACCACTTTTGCAGTTGTATTAGTGTGGAAAAAACACTTTTCGCACTTGTGTTAGTGTTGAAAAACCACTTTTCGCACTTGTGTTAGTGTTGAAAAACCACTGCTCGCACTTGTATTGGTGCAGGAAACCACTTTTGCACTTGTATTAGTGTGGAAAAAAACACTTTTCGCACTTGTGTTAGTGTTGAAAAACCACTTTTCGCACTTGTGTTAGTGTTGAAAAACCACTTTTCGCACTTGTGTTAGTGTTGAAAAACCAACTTTCGCACTTGTGTTTGTGCAGGAAACCACTTTTGCACTTGTATTAGTGTGGAAAAACCACTTTTCGCACTTGTGTTAGTGTTGAAAAACCACTTTTCGCACTTGTGTTGGTGCAGGAAACCACTTTTGCACTTGTATTAGTGTGGAAAAAAACACTTTTTGCACTTGTGATAGTGTTGAAAAACCACTTTTCGCACTTGTGTTAGTGTTGAAAAACCACTTTTCGCACTTGTGTTGGTGCAGGAAACCACTTTTGCACTTGTATTAGTGTGGAAAAACCACTTTTTGCACTTGTGTTAGTGTTGAAAAACCACTTTTCGCACTTGTGTTGGTGCAGGAAACCACTTTTGCACTTGTATTAGTGTGGAAAAACCACTTTTCGCACTTGTGTTAATGTTGAAAAACCACTTTTCGCACTTGTGTTAGTGTTGAAAAACCACTTTTCGCACTTGTGTTGGTGCAGGAAACCACTTTTGCACTTGTATTAGTGTGGAAAAAACACTTTTTGCACTTGATAGTGTTGAAAAACCACTTTTCACACTTGTGTTAGTGGTTAAGAACCACTTTTCGCACTTCTGTTGGTGTTGAAAAACCACTTTTCGCACGTGTTGGTGCAGGAAACCACTTTTGCACTTGTATTATTGTGGAAAAACCACTTTTCGCACCTGTGTTGGTGCACTAAACCACTTTTGCACTTGTATTAGTGTGGAAAAAACACTTTTTGCACTTGTGATAGTGTTGAAAAACCACTTTTCGCACTTGTGTTAGTGTTGAAAAACCACTTTTCGCACTTGTGCTGGTGCAGGAAACCACTTTTGCAGTTGTATTAGTGTGGAAAAAACACTTTTCGCACTTGTGTTAGTGTTGAAAAACCACTTTTCGCACTTGTGTTAGTGTTGAAAAACCACTGCTCGCACTTGTATTGGTGCAGGAAACCACTTTTGCACTTGTATTAGTGTGGAAAAAAACACTTTTCGCACTTGTGTTAGTGTTGAAAAACCACTTTTCGCACTTGTGTTAGTGTTGAAAAACCACTTTTTGCACTTGTGTTAGTGTTGAAAAACCACTTTCGCACTTGTGTTGGTGCAGGAAACCACTTTTGCACTTGTATTAGTGTGGAAAAACCACTTTTCGCACTTGTGTTAATGTTGAAAAACCACTTTTCGCACTTGTGTTAGTGTTGAAAAACCACTTTTCGCACTTGTGTTGGTGCAGGAAACCACTTTTGCACTTGTATTAGTGTGGAAAAAACACTTTTTGCACTTGATAGTGTTGAAAAACCACTTTTCGCACTTGTGTTAGTGGTTAAGAACCACTTTTCGCACTTCTGTTGGTGTTGAAAAACCACTTTTCGCACGTGTTGGTGCAGGAAACCACTTTTGCACTTGTATTAGTGTGGAAAAACCACTTTTCGCACTTGTGTTGGTGCACTAAACCACTTTTGCACTTGTATTAGTGTGGAAAAAACACTTTTTGCACTTGTGATAGTGTTGAAAAACCACTTTTCGCACTTGTGTTAGTGTTGAAAAACCACTTTTCGCACTTGTGCTGGTGCAGGAAACCACTTTTGCAGTTGTATTAGTGTGGAAAAAACACTTTTCGCACTTGTGTTAGTGTTGAAAAACCACTTTTCGCACTTGTGTTAGTGTTGAAAAACCACTGCTCGCACTTGTATTGGTGCAGGAAACCACTTTTGCACTTGTATTAGTGTGGAAAAAAACACTTTTCGCACTTGTGTTAGTGTTGAAAAACCACTTTTCGCACTTGTGTTAGTGTTGAAAAACCACTTTTCGCACTTGTGTTAGTGTTGAAAAACCAACTTTCGCACTTGTGTTTGTGCAGGAAACCACTTTTGCACTTGTATTAGTGTGGAAAAACCACTTTTCGCACTTGTGTTAGTGTTGAAAAACCACTTTTTGCACTTGTGTTGGTGCAGGAAACCACTTTTGCACTTGTATTAGTGTGGAAAAAAACACTTTTTGCACTTGTGATAGTGTTGAAAAACCACTTTTCGCACTTGTGTTAGTGTTGAAAAACCACTTTTCGCACTTGTGTTGGTGCAGGAAACCACTTTTGCACTTGTATTAGTGTGGAAAAACCACTTTTTGCACTTGTGTTAGTGTTGAAAAACCACTTTTCGCACTTGTGTTGGTGCAGGAAACCACTTTTGCACTTGTATTAGTGTGGAAAAACCACTTTTCGCACTTGTGTTAATGTTGAAAAACCACTTTTCGCACTTGTGTTAGTGTTGAAAAACCACTTTTCGCACTTGTGTTGGTGCAGGAAACCACTTTTGCACTTGTATTAGTGTGGAAAAAACACTTTTTGCACTTGATAGTGTTGAAAAACCACTTTTCACACTTGTGTTAGTGGTTAAGAACCACTTTTCGCACTTCTGTTGGTGTTGAAAAACCACTTTTCGCACGTGTTGGTGCAGGAAACCACTTTTGCACTTGTATTATTGTGGAAAAACCACTTTTCGCACTTGTGTTGGTGCACTAAACCACTTTTGCACTTGTATTAGTGTGGAAAAAACACTTTTTGCACTTGTGATAGTGTTGAAAAACCACTTTTCGCACTTGTGTTAGTGTTGAAAAACCACTTTTCGCACTTGTGCTGGTGCAGGAAACCACTTTTGCAGTTGTATTAGTGTGGAAAAAACACTTTTCGCACTTGTGTTAGTGTTGAAAAACCACTTTTCGCACTTGTGTTAGTGTTGAAAAACCACTGCTCGCACTTGTATTGGTGCAGGAAACCACTTTTGCACTTGTATTAGTGTGGAAAAAAACACTTTTCGCACTTGTGTTAGTGTTGAAAAACCACTTTTCGCACTTGTGTTAGTGTTGAAAAACCACTTTTCGCACTTGTGTTAGTGTTGAAAAACCAACTTTCGCACTTGTGTTTGTGCAGGAAACCACTTTTGCACTTGTATTAGTGTGGAAAAACCACTTTTCGCACTTGTGTTAGTGTTGAAAAACCACTTTTCGCACTTGTGTTAGTGCAGGAAACCACTTTTGCACTTGTATTAGTGTGGAAAAAAACACTTTTTGCACTTGTGATAGTGTTGAAAAACCACTTTTCGCACTTGTGTTAGTGTTGAAAAACCACTTTTCGCACTTGTGTTGGTGCAGGAAACCACTTTTGCACTTGTATTAGTGTGGAAAAACCACTTTTTGCACTTGTGTTAGTGTTGAAAAACCACTTTTCGCACTTGTGTTGGTGCAGGAAACCACTTTTGCACTTGTATTAGTGTGGAAAAACCACTTTTCGCACTTGTGTTAATGTTGAAAAACCACTTTTCGCACTTGTGTTAGTGTTGAAAAACCACTTTTCGCACTTGTGTTGGTGCAGGAAACCACTTTTGCACTTGTATTAGTGTGGAAAAAACACTTTTTGCACTTGATAGTGTTGAAAAACCACTTTTCGCACTTGTGTTAGTGGTTAAGAACCACTTTTCGCACTTCTGTTGGTGTTGAAAAACCACTTTTCGCACGTGTTGGTGCAGGAAACCACTTTTGCACTTGTATTAGTGTGGAAAAACCACTTTTCACACTTGTGTTGGTGCACTAAACCACTTTTGCACTTGTATTAGTGTGGAAAAAACACTTTTTGCACTTGTGATAGTGTTGAAAAACCACTTTTCGCACTTGTGTTAGTGTTGAAAAACCACTTTTCGCACTTGTGCTGGTGCAGGAAACCACTTTTGCAGTTGTATTAGTGTGGAAAAAACACTTTTCGCACTTGTGTTGGTGCAGGAAACCACTTTTGCACTTGTATGAGTTTGGAAAAACCACTTTTCGCACTTGTGTTAGTGTTGAAAAACCACTTTTAGCATTTGTGTTAGTGTTGAAAAACCACTTTTCGCACTTGTGTTGGTGCAGGAAACCACTTTTGCACTTGTATTAGTGTGGAAAAAACACTTTTCGCACTTGTGTTGGTGCAGGAAACCACTTTTGCACTTGTATTAGTGTTGAAAAACCACTTTTCGCACTTGTGTTAGTGTGGAAAAAACACTTTTTGCACTTGTGATAGTGTTGAAAAACCACTTTTCGCACTTGTGTTAGTGTTGAAAAACCACTTTTTGCATTTGTGTTAGTGTTGAAAAACCACTTTTCGCACTTGTGTTAGTGTTGAAAAACCACTTTTTGCACTTGTGTTGGTGCAGGAAACCACTTTTGCACTTGTATTAGTGTGGAAAAAACACTTTTTGCGCTTGTTTTAGTGTTGAAAATCCACTTTTCGCACTTGTGTTGGTGCAGGAAACCACTTTTGCACTTGTATTAGTGTGGAAAAAACACTTTTTGCACTTGTGATAGTGTTGAAAAACCACTTTTCGCACTTGTGTTGGTGCAGGAAACCACTTTTGCACTTGTATTAGTGTGGAAAAAACACTTTTTGCATTTGTGATAGTGTTGAAAAACCACTTTTCGCACTTGTGTTAGTGTTGAAAAACCGCTTTTCGCACTTGTGTTGATGCAGGAAACCACTTTTGCACTTGTATTAGTGTGGAAAAAACACTTTTCGCACTTGTGTTAGTGTTGAAAAACCACTTTTCACACTTGTGTTAGTGTTGAAAAACCACTTTTCGCACTTGTGTTGGTGCAGGAAACCACATTTGCACTTGTATTAGTGTGGAAAAACACTCTTTGCTCTTGTGATAGTGTTGAAAAACCACTTTTCGCACTTGTGTTAGTGTTGAAAAACCACTTTTCGCGCTTGTGTTGGTGCAGGAAACCACTTTTGCACTTGTGTTAGTGTTGAAAAACCACTTTTTGCACTTGTGTTAGTGTTGAAAAACCACTTTCGCACTTGTGTTGGTGCAGGAAACCACTTTTGCACTTGTATTAGTGTGGAAAAACCACTTTTCGCACTTGTGTTAATGTTGAAAAACCACTTTTCGCACTTGTGTTAGTGTTGAAAAACCACTTTTCGCACTTGTGTTGGTGCAGGAAACCACTTTTGCACTTGTATTAGTGTGGAAAAAACACTTTTTGCACTTGATAGTGTTGAAAAACCACTTTTCGCACTTGTGTTAGTGGTTAAGAACCACTTTTCGCACTTCTGTTGGTGTTGAAAAACCACTTTTCGCACGTGTTGGTGCAGGAAACCACTTTTGCACTTGTATTAGTGTGGAAAAACCACTTTTCGCACTTGTGTTGGTGCACTAAACCACTTTTGCACTTGTATTAGTGTGGAAAAAACACTTTTTGCACTTGTGATAGTGTTGAAAAACCACTTTTCGCACTTGTGTTAGTGTTGAAAAACCACTTTTCGCACTTGTGCTGGTGCAGGAAACCACTTTTGCAGTTGTATTAGTGTGGAAAAAACACTTTTCGCACTTGTGTTAGTGTTGAAAAACCACTTTTCGCACTTGTGTTAGTGTTGAAAAACCACTGCTCGCACTTGTATTGGTGCAGGAAACCACTTTTGCACTTGTATTAGTGTGGAAAAAAACACTTTTCGCACTTGTGTTAGTGTTGAAAAACCACTTTTCGCACTTGTGTTAGTGTTGAAAAACCACTTTTCGCACTTGTGTTAGTGTTGAAAAACCAACTTTCGCACTTGTGTTTGTGCAGGAAACCACTTTTGCACTTGTATTAGTGTGGAAAAACCACTTTTCGCACTTGTGTTAGTGTTGAAAAACCACTTTTCGCACTTGTGTTGGTGCAGGAAACCACTTTTGCACTTGTATTAGTGTGGAAAAAAACACTTTTTGCACTTGTGATAGTGTTGAAAAACCACTTTTCGCACTTGTGTTAGTGTTGAAAAACCACTTTTCGCACTTGTGTTGGTGCAGGAAACCACTTTTGCACTTGTATTAGTGTGGAAAAACCACTTTTTGCACTTGTGTTAGTGTTGAAAAACCACTTTTCGCACTTGTGTTGGTGCAGGAAACCACTTTTGCACTTGTATTAGTGTGGAAAAACCACTTTTCGCACTTGTGTTAATGTTGAAAAACCACTTTTCGCACTTGTGTTAGTGTTGAAAAACCACTTTTCGCACTTGTGTTGGTGCAGGAAACCACTTTTGCACTTGTATTAGTGTGGAAAAAACACTTTTTGCACTTGATAGTGTTGAAAAACCACTTTTCACACTTGTGTTAGTGGTTAAGAACCACTTTTCGCACTTCTGTTGGTGTTGAAAAACCACTTTTCGCACGTGTTGGTGCAGGAAACCACTTTTGCACTTGTATTATTGTGGAAAAACCACTTTTCGCACCTGTGTTGGTGCACTAAACCACTTTTGCACTTGTATTAGTGTGGAAAAAACACTTTTTGCACTTGTGATAGTGTTGAAAAACCACTTTTCGCACTTGTGTTAGTGTTGAAAAACCACTTTTCGCACTTGTGCTGGTGCAGGAAACCACTTTTGCAGTTGTATTAGTGTGGAAAAAACACTTTTCGCACTTGTGTTAGTGTTGAAAAACCACTTTTCGCACTTGTGTTAGTGTTGAAAAACCACTGCTCGCACTTGTATTGGTGCAGGAAACCACTTTTGCACTTGTATTAGTGTGGAAAAAAACACTTTTCGCACTTGTGTTAGTGTTGAAAAACCACTTTTCGCACTTGTGTTAGTGTTGAAAAACCACTTTTTGCACTTGTGTTAGTGTTGAAAAACCACTTTCGCACTTGTGTTGGTGCAGGAAACCACTTTTGCACTTGTATTAGTGTGGAAAAACCACTTTTCGCACTTGTGTTAATGTTGAAAAACCACTTTTCGCACTTGTGTTAGTGTTGAAAAACCACTTTTCGCACTTGTGTTGGTGCAGGAAACCACTTTTGCACTTGTATTAGTGTGGAAAAAACACTTTTTGCACTTGATAGTGTTGAAAAACCACTTTTCGCACTTGTGTTAGTGGTTAAGAACCACTTTTCGCACTTCTGTTGGTGTTGAAAAACCACTTTTCGCACGTGTTGGTGCAGGAAACCACTTTTGCACTTGTATTAGTGTGGAAAAACCACTTTTCGCACTTGTGTTGGTGCACTAAACCACTTTTGCACTTGTATTAGTGTGGAAAAAACACTTTTTGCACTTGTGATAGTGTTGAAAAACCACTTTTCGCACTTGTGTTAGTGTTGAAAAACCACTTTTCGCACTTGTGCTGGTGCAGGAAACCACTTTTGCAGTTGTATTAGTGTGGAAAAAACACTTTTCGCACTTGTGTTAGTGTTGAAAAACCACTTTTCGCACTTGTGTTAGTGTTGAAAAACCACTGCTCGCACTTGTATTGGTGCAGGAAACCACTTTTGCACTTGTATTAGTGTGGAAAAAAACACTTTTCGCACTTGTGTTAGTGTTGAAAAACCACTTTTCGCACTTGTGTTAGTGTTGAAAAACCACTTTTCGCACTTGTGTTAGTGTTGAAAAACCAACTTTCGCACTTGTGTTTGTGCAGGAAACCACTTTTGCACTTGTATTAGTGTGGAAAAACCACTTTTCGCACTTGTGTTAGTGTTGAAAAACCACTTTTTGCACTTGTGTTGGTGCAGGAAACCACTTTTGCACTTGTATTAGTGTGGAAAAAAACACTTTTTGCACTTGTGATAGTGTTGAAAAACCACTTTTCGCACTTGTGTTAGTGTTGAAAAACCACTTTTCGCACTTGTGTTGGTGCAGGAAACCACTTTTGCACTTGTATTAGTGTGGAAAAACCACTTTTTGCACTTGTGTTAGTGTTGAAAAACCACTTTTCGCACTTGTGTTGGTGCAGGAAACCACTTTTGCACTTGTATTAGTGTGGAAAAACCACTTTTCGCACTTGTGTTAATGTTGAAAAACCACTTTTCGCACTTGTGTTAGTGTTGAAAAACCACTTTTCGCACTTGTGTTGGTGCAGGAAACCACTTTTGCACTTGTATTAGTGTGGAAAAAACACTTTTTGCACTTGATAGTGTTGAAAAACCACTTTTCACACTTGTGTTAGTGGTTAAGAACCACTTTTCGCACTTCTGTTGGTGTTGAAAAACCACTTTTCGCACGTGTTGGTGCAGGAAACCACTTTTGCACTTGTATTATTGTGGAAAAACCACTTTTCGCACTTGTGTTGGTGCACTAAACCACTTTTGCACTTGTATTAGTGTGGAAAAAACACTTTTTGCACTTGTGATAGTGTTGAAAAACCACTTTTCGCACTTGTGTTAGTGTTGAAAAACCACTTTTCGCACTTGTGCTGGTGCAGGAAACCACTTTTGCAGTTGTATTAGTGTGGAAAAAACACTTTTCGCACTTGTGTTAGTGTTGAAAAACCACTTTTCGCACTTGTGTTAGTGTTGAAAAACCACTGCTCGCACTTGTATTGGTGCAGGAAACCACTTTTGCACTTGTATTAGTGTGGAAAAAAACACTTTTCGCACTTGTGTTAGTGTTGAAAAACCACTTTTCGCACTTGTGTTAGTGTTGAAAAACCACTTTTCGCACTTGTGTTAGTGTTGAAAAACCAACTTTCGCACTTGTGTTTGTGCAGGAAACCACTTTTGCACTTGTATTAGTGTGGAAAAACCACTTTTCGCACTTGTGTTAGTGTTGAAAAACCACTTTTCGCACTTGTGTTAGTGCAGGAAACCACTTTTGCACTTGTATTAGTGTGGAAAAAAACACTTTTTGCACTTGTGATAGTGTTGAAAAACCACTTTTCGCACTTGTGTTAGTGTTGAAAAACCACTTTTCGCACTTGTGTTGGTGCAGGAAACCACTTTTGCACTTGTATTAGTGTGGAAAAACCACTTTTTGCACTTGTGTTAGTGTTGAAAAACCACTTTTCGCACTTGTGTTGGTGCAGGAAACCACTTTTGCACTTGTATTAGTGTGGAAAAACCACTTTTCGCACTTGTGTTAATGTTGAAAAACCACTTTTCGCACTTGTGTTAGTGTTGAAAAACCACTTTTCGCACTTGTGTTGGTGCAGGAAACCACTTTTGCACTTGTATTAGTGTGGAAAAAACACTTTTTGCACTTGATAGTGTTGAAAAACCACTTTTCGCACTTGTGTTAGTGGTTAAGAACCACTTTTCGCACTTCTGTTGGTGTTGAAAAACCACTTTTCGCACGTGTTGGTGCAGGAAACCACTTTTGCACTTGTATTAGTGTGGAAAAACCACTTTTCACACTTGTGTTGGTGCACTAAACCACTTTTGCACTTGTATTAGTGTGGAAAAAACACTTTTTGCACTTGTGATAGTGTTGAAAAACCACTTTTCGCACTTGTGTTAGTGTTGAAAAACCACTTTTCGCACTTGTGCTGGTGCAGGAAACCACTTTTGCAGTTGTATTAGTGTGGAAAAAACACTTTTCGCACTTGTGTTAGTGTTGAAAAACCACTTTTCGCACTTGTGTTAGTGTTGAAAAACCACTGCTCGCACTTGTATTGGTGCAGGAAACCACTTTTGCACTTGTATTAGTGTGGAAAAAAACACTTTTCGCACTTGTGTTAGTGTTGAAAAACCACTTTTCGCACTTGTGTTAGTGTTGAAAAACCACTTTTCGCACTTGTGTTAGTGTTGAAAAACCAACTTTCGCACTTGTGTTTGTGCAGGAAACCACTTTTGCACTTGTATTAGTGTGGAAAAACCACTTTTCGCACTTGTGTTAGTGTTGAAAAACCACTTTTCGCACTTGTGTTGGTGCAGGAAACCACTTTTGCACTTGTATTAGTGTGGAAAAAAACACTTTTTGCACTTGTGATAGTGTTGAAAAACCACTTTTCGCACTTGTGTTAGTGTTGAAAAACCACCTTTCGCACTTGTGTTGGTGCAGGAAACCACTTTTGCACTTGTATTAGTGTGGAAAAACCACTTTTTGCACTTGTGTTAGTGTTGAAAAACCACTTTTCGCACTTGTGTTGGTGCAGGAAACCACTTTTCCACTTGTATTAGTGTGGAAAAAACCACTTTTCGCACTTGTGTAGTGTTGAAAAACCACTGTTTGCATTTGTGTTAGTGTTGAAAAACCACTTTTCGCACTTGTGTTGGTGCAGGAAACCACATTTGCACTTGTATTAGTGTGGAAAAAACACTTTTTGCACTTGTGATAGTGTTGAAAAACCACTTTTCGAACTTGTGTTAGTGTTGAAAAACCACTTTTCGCACTTGTGTTGGTGCAGGAAACCACTTTTGCACTTGTATTAGTGTGAAAAAAACACTTTTAGCACTTGTGTTAGTGTTGAAAAACCACTTTTTGCATTTGTGTTAGTGTTGAAAAACCACTTTTTGCATTTGTGTTAGTGTTGAAAAACCACTTTTTGCATTTGTGTTAGTGTTGAAAAACCACTTTTCGCACTTGTGTTGGTGCAGGAAACCACTTTTGCACTTGTATTAGTGTGGAAAAAACACTTTTCGCACTTGTGTTAGTGTTGAAAAACCACTTTTCGCACTTGTGTTAGTGTTGAAAAACCGCTTTTCGCACTTGTGTTAGTGTTGAAAAACCACTTTTCGCACTTGTGTTGGTGCAGGGAACCACTTTTGCACTTGTATTAGTGTGGAAAAAACACTTTTTGCACTTGTGATAGTGTTGAAAAACCACTTTTCGCACTTGTGTTAGTGTTGAAAAACCACTTTTCGCACTTGTGTTGGTGCAGGAAACCACTTTTGCACTTGTATTAGTGTGGAAAAACCACTTTTTGCACTTGTGATAGTGTTGAAAAACCACTTTTCGCACTTGTGTTAGTGTTGAAAAACCACTTTTCACACTTGTGTTGGTGCAGGAAACCACTTTTGCACTTGTATTAGTGTGGAAAAACCACTTTTCGCATTTGTGTTAGTGTTGAAAAACCACTTTTGCACTTGTATTAGTATGGAAAAACCACTTTTCGCGCTTGTGTTAGTGTTGAAAAACCACTTTTCGCACTTGTGTTGGTGCAGGAAACCACTTTTGCACTTGTATTCGTGTGGAAAAAAACACTTTTTGCACTTGTGATAGTGTTGAAAAACCACTTTTCGCACCTGTGTTAGTGTTGAAAAACCACTTTTCGCACTTGTGTTGGTGCAGGAAACCACTTTTGCACTTGTACTAGTGTGGAAAAAACACTTTTGCACTTGTATTAGTGTGGAAAAACCACTTTTCACACTTGTGTTAGTGTTGAAAAACCACTTTTCGCACTTGTGTTAGTGTTGAAAAACCACTTTTCGCACTTGTGTTGGTGCAGGAAACTACTTTTGCACTTGTATTAGTGTGGAAAAAACACTTCTTGCACTTGTGATAGTGTTGAAAAACCACTTTTCGCACTTGTGTTTGTGTTGAAAAACCACTTTTCGCACTTGTGTTGGTGCAGGAAACCACTTTTGCACTTTTATTAGTGTGGAAAAAACACTTTTGCACTTGTATTAGTGTGGAAAAACCACTTTTCGCACTTGTGTTAGTGTTGAAAAACCACTTTTCGCACTTGTGTTAGTGTTGAAAAACCACTTTTCGCACTTGTGTTGGTGCAGGAAACCAGTTTTGCACTTGTATTAGTGTGGAAAAACCACTTTTGCACTTGTTTTAGTGTGGAAAAAACACTTTTTGCACTTGTAATAGTGTTGAAAAACCACTTTTCGCACTTGTGTTAGTCTTGAAAAATCACTTTTCGTACTTGTGTTGGTGCAGGAAACCACTTTTGCACTTGTATGAGTTTGGAAAAACCACTTTTCGCACTTGTGTTAGTGTTGAAAAACCACTTTTCGCATTTGTGTTAGTGTTGAAAAACCACTTTTCGCACTTGTGTTGGTGCAGGAAACCACTTTTGCACTTGTATTAGTGTTGAAAAACCACTTTTCGCACTTGTGTTAGTGTTGAAAAACCACTTTTTGCACTTGTGTTGGTGCAGGAAACCACTTTTGCACTTGTATTAGTGTGGAAAAAACACTTTTTGCGCTTGTTTTAGTGTTGAAAATCCACTTTTCGCACTTGTGTTGGTGCAGGAAACCACTTTTGCACTTGTATTAGTGTGGAAAAAACACTTTTTGCACTTGTGATAGTGTTGAAAAACCACTTTTCGCACTTGTGTTGGTGCAGGAAACCACTTTTGCACTTGTATTAGTGTGGAAAAAACACTTTTTGCATTTGTGATAGTGTTGAAAAACCACTTTTCACACTTGTGTTAGTGTTGAAAAACCACTTTTCGCACTTGTGTTGATGCAGGAAACCACTTTTGCACTTGTATTAGTGTGGAAAAAACACTTTTCGCACTTGTGTTAGTGTTGAAAAACCACTTTTCACACTTGTGTTAGTGTTGAAAAACCACTTTTCGCACTTGCGTTGGTGCAGGAAACCACATTTGCACTTGTATTAGTGTGGAAAAACACTCTTTGCACTTGTGATAGTGTTGAAAAACCACTTTTCGCACTTGTGTTAGTGTTGAAAAACCACTTTTCGCGCTTGTGTTGGTGCAGGAATCCACTTTTGCACTTGTGTTAGTGTTGAAAAACCACTTTTTGCACTTGTGTTAGTGTTGAAAAACCACTTTTCGCACTTGTGTTGGTGCAGGAAACCACTTTTGCACTTGTATTAGTGTGGAAAAACCACTTTTCGCACTTGTGTTAATGTTGAAAAACCACTTTTCGCACTTGTGTTAGTGTTGAAAAACCACTTTTCGCACTTGTGTTGGTGCACGAAACCACTTTTGCACTTGTATTAGTGTGGAAAAAACACTTTTTGCACTTGATAGTGTTGAAAAACCACTTTTCGCACTTGTGGTAGTGTTGAAAAACCACTTTTCGCACTTGTGTTAGTGTTGAAAAACCACTTTTCGCACTTGTGTTGGTGCAGGAAACCACTTTTGCACTTGTATTAGTGTGGAAAAAACACTTTTTGCACTTGTGATAGTGTTGAAAAACCACTTTTCGCACTTGTGTTAGTGGTTAAGAACCACTTTTCGCACTTCTGTTGGTGTTGAAAAACCACTTTTCGCACTTGTGTTGGTGCAGGAAACCACTTTTGCACTTGTATTAGTGTGGAAAAACCACTTTTCGCACTTGTGTTGGTGCACTAAACCACTTTTGCACTTGTATTAGTGTGGAAAAAAACACTTTTTGCACTTGTGATAGTGTTGAAAAACCACTTTTCGCACTTGTGTTAGTGTTGAAAAACCACTTTTCGCACTTGTGTTGGTGCAGGAAACCACTTTTGCTGTTGTATTAGTGTGGAAAAAACACTTTTCGCACTTGTGTTAGTGTTGAAAAACCACTTTTCGCACTTGTGTTGGTGCAGGAAACCACTTTTGCACTTGTATTAGTGTGAAAAAAACACTTTTCGCACTTGTGTAGTGTTGAAAAACCACTGTTTGCATTTGTGTTAGTGTTGAAAAACCACTTTTCGCACTTGTGTTGGTGCAGGAAACCACATTTGCACTTATATTAATGTGGAAAAAACACTTTTTGCACTTGTGATAGTGTTGAAAAACCACTTTTCGAACTTGTGTTAGTGTTGAAAAACCACTTTTCGCACTTGTGTTGGTGCAGGAAACCACTTTTGCACTTGTATTAGTGTGAAAAAAACACTTTTAGCACTTGTGTTAGTGTTGAAAAACCACTTTTTGCATTTGTGTTAGTGTTGAAAAACCACTTTTTGCATTTGTGTTAGTGTTGAAAAACCACTTTTTGCATTTGTGTTAGTGTTGAAAAACCACTTTTCGCACTTGTGTTGGTGCAGGAAACCACTTTTGCACTTGTATTAGTGTGGAAAAAACACTTTTCGCACTTGTGTTAGTGTTGAAAATTCACTTTTCGCACTTGTGTTAGTGTTGAAAAACCGCTTTTCGCACTTGTGTTAGTGTTGAAAAACCACTTTTCGCACTTGTGTTGGTGCAGGGAACCACTTTTGCACTTGTATTAGTGTGGAAAAAACACTTTTTGCACTTGTGATAGTGTTGAAAAACCACTTTTCGCACTTGTGTTAGTGTTGAAAAACCACTTTTCGCACTTGTGTTGGTGCAGGAAACCACTTTTGCACTTGTATTAGTGTGGAAAAACCACTTTTTGCACTTGTGATAGTGTTGAAAAACCACTTTTCGCACTTGTGTTAGTGTTGAAAAACCACTTTTCACACTTGTGTTGGTGCAGGAAACCACTTTTGCACTTGTATTAGTGTGGAAAAACCACTTTTCGCATTTGTGTTAGTGTTGAAAAACCACTTTTGCACTTGTATTAGTATGGAAAAACCACTTTTCGCGCTTGTGTTAGTGTTGAAAAACCACTTTTCGCACTTGTGTTGGTGCAGGAAACCACTTTTGCACTTGTATTAGTGTGGAAAAAACACTTTTTGCACTTGTGATAGTGTTGAAAAACCACTTTTCGCACTTGTGTTAGTGGTTAAGAACCACTTTTCGCACTTCTGTTGGTGTTGAAAAACCACTTTTCGCACTTGTGTTGGTGCAGGAAACCACTTTTGCACTTGTATTAGTGTGGAAAAACCACTTTTCGCACTTGTGTTGGTGCACTAAACCACTTTTGCACTTGTATTAGTGTGGAAAAAACACTTTTTGCATTTGTGATAGTGTTGAAAAAACCACTTTTCGCACTTGTGTTAGTGTTGAAAAACCACTTTTCGCACTTGTGTTGGTGCAGGAAACCACTTTTGCAGTTGTATTAGTGTGGAAAAAACACTTTTCGCACTTGTGTTAGTGTTGAAAAACCACTTTTCGCACTTGTGTTGGTGCAGGAAACCACTTTTGCACTTGTATTAGTGTGAAAAAAACACTTTTCGCACTTGTGTAGTGTTGAAAAACCACTGTTTGCATTTGTGTTAGTGTTGAAAAACCACTTTTCGCACTTGTGTTGGTGCAGGAAACCACATTTGCACTTGTATTAGTGTGGAAAAAACACTTTTTGCACTTGTGATAGTGTTGAAAAACCACTTTTCGAACTTGTGTTAGTGTTGAAAAACCACTTTTCGCACTTGTGTTGGTGCAGGAAACCACTTTTGCACTTGTATTAGTGTGAAAAAAACACTTTTAGCACTTGTGTTAGTGTTGAAAAACCACTTTTTGCATTTGTGTTAGTGTTGAAAAACCACTTTTTGCATTTGTGTTAGTGTTGAAAAACCACTTTTTGCATTTGTGTTAGTGTTGAAAAACCACTTTTCGCACTTGTGTTGGTGCAGGAAACCACTTTTGCACTTGTATTAGTGTGGAAAAAACACTTTTCGCACTTGTGTTAGTGTTGAAAAACCACTTTTCGCACTTGTGTTAGTGTTGAAAAACCGCTTTTCGCACTTGTGTTAGTGTTGAAAAACCACTTTTCGCACTTGTGTTGGTGCAGGGAACCACTTTTGCACTTGTATTAGTGTGGAAAAAACACTTTTTGCACTTGTGATAGTGTTGAAAAACCACTTTTCGCACTTGTGTTAGTGTTGAAAAACCACTTTTCGCACTTGTGTTGGTGCAGGAAACCACTTTTGCACTTGTATTAGTGTGGAAAAACCACTTTTTGCACTTGTGATAGTGTTGAAAAACCACTTTTCGCACTTGTGTTAGTGTTGAAAAAAACACTTTTTGCACTTGTGATAGTGTTGAAAAACCACTTTTCGCACTTGTGTTAGTGTTGAAAAACCACTTTTCGCACTTGTGTTGGTGCAGGAAACCACTTTTGCACTTGTATTAGTGTGGAAAAACCACTTTTCGCACTTGTGTTAGTGTTGAAAAACCACTTTTCGCACTTGTGTTGGTGCAGGAAACCACTTTTCCACTTGTATTAGTGTGGAAAAAACCACTTTTCGCACTTGTGTAGTGTTGAAAAACCACTGTTTGCATTTGTGTTAGTGTTGAAAAACCACTTTTCGCACTTGTGTTGGTGCAGGAAACCACATTTGCACTTGTATTAGTGTGGAAAAAACACTTTTTGCACTTGTGATAGTGTTGAAAAACCACTTTTCGAACTTGTGTTAGTGTTGAAAAACCACTTTTCGCACTTGTGTTGGTGCAGGAAACCACTTTTGCACTTGTATTAGTGTGAAAAAAACACTTTTAGCACTTGTGTTAGTGTTGAAAAACCACTTTTTGCATTTGTGTTAGTGTTGAAAAACCACTTTTTGCATTTGTGTTAGTGTTGAAAAACCACTTTTTGCATTTGTGTTAGTGTTGAAAAACCACTTTTCGCACTTGTGTTGGTGCAGGAAACCACTTTTGCACTTGTATTAGTGTGGAAAAAACACTTTTCGCACTTGTGTTAGTGTTGAAAAACCACTTTTCGCACTTGTGTTAGTGTTGAAAAACCGCTTTTCGCACTTGTGTTAGTGTTGAAAAACCACTTTTCGCACTTGTGTTGGTGCAGGGAACCACTTTTGCACTTGTATTAGTGTGGAAAAAACACTTTTTGCACTTGTGATAGTGTTGAAAAACCACTTTTCGCACTTGTGTTAGTGTTGAAAAACCACTTTTCGCACTTGTGTTGGTGCAGGAAACCACTTTTGCACTTGTATTAGTGTGGAAAAACCACTTTTTGCACTTGTGATAGTGTTGAAAAACCACTTTTCGCACTTGTGTTAGTGTTGAAAAACCACTTTTCACACTTGTGTTGGTGCAGGAAACCACTTTTGCACTTGTATTAGTGTGGAAAAACCACTTTTCGCATTTGTGTTAGTGTTGAAAAACCACTTTTGCACTTGTATTAGTATGGAAAAACCACTTTTCGCGCTTGTGTTAGTGTTGAAAAACCACTTTTCGCACTTGTGTTGGTGCAGGAAACCACTTTTGCACTTGTATTCGTGTGGAAAAAAACACTTTTTGCACTTGTGATAGTGTTGAAAAACCACTTTTCGCACCTGTGTTAGTGTTGAAAAACCACTTTTCGCACTTGTGTTGGTGCAGGAAACCACTTTTGCACTTGTACTAGTGTGGAAAAAACACTTTTGCACTTGTATTAGTGTGGAAAAACCACTTTTCACACTTGTGTTAGTGTTGAAAAACCACTTTTCGCACTTGTGTTAGTGTTGAAAAACCACTTTTCGCACTTGTGTTGGTGCAGGAAACTACTTTTGCACTTGTATTAGTGTGGAAAAAACACTTCTTGCACTTGTGATAGTGTTGAAAAACCACTTTTCGCACTTGTGTTTGTGTTGAAAAACCACTTTTTGCACTTGTGTTGGTGCAGGAAACCACTTTTGCACTTTTATTAGTGTGGAAAAAACACTTTTGCACTTGTATTAGTGTGGAAAAACCACTTTTCGCACTTGTGTTAGTGTTGAAAAACCACTTTTCGCACTTGTGTTAGTGTTGAAAAACCACTTTTCGCACTTGTGTTGGTGCAGGAAACCAGTTTTGCACTTGTATTAGTGTGGAAAAACCACTTTTGCACTTGTTTTAGTGTGGAAAAAACACTTTTTGCACTTGTGATAGTGTTGAAAAACCACTTTTCGCACTTGTGTTAGTCTTGAAAAATCACTTTTCGTACTTGTGTTGGTGCAGGAAACCACTTTTGCACTTGTATGAGTTTGGAAAAACCACTTTTCGCACTTGTGTTAGTGTTGAAAAACCACTTTTCGCATTTGTGTTAGTGTTGAAAAACCACTTTTCGCACTTGTGTTGGTGCAGGAAACCACTTTTGCACTTGTATTAGTGTTGAAAAACCACTTTTCGCACTTGTGTTAGTGTTGAAAAACCACTTTTTGCACTTGTGTTGGTGCAGGAAACCACGTTTGCACTTGTATTAGTGTGGAAAAACACTTTTTGCGCTTGTTTTAGTGTTGAAAATCCACTTTTCGCACTTGTGTTGGTGCAGGAAACCACTTTTGCACTTGTATTAGTGTGGAAAAAACACTTTTTGCACTTGTGATAGTGTTGAAAAACCACTTTTCGCACTTGTGTTGGTGCAGGAAACCACTTTTGCACTTGTATTAGTGTGGAAAAAACACTTTTTGCATTTGTGATAGTGTTGAAAAACCACTTTTCACACTTGTGTTAGTGTTGAAAAACCACTTTTCGCACTTGTGTTGATGCAGGAAACCACTTTTGCACTTGTATTAGTGTGGAAAAAACACTTTTCGCACTTGTGTTAGTGTTGAAAAACCACTTTTCACACTTGTGTTAGTGTTGAAAAACCACTTTTCGCACTTGTGTTGGTGCAGGAAACCACATTTGCACTTGTATTAGTGTGGAAAAACACTCTTTGCACTTGTGATAGTGTTGAAAAACCACTTTTCGCACTTGTGTTAGTGTTGAAAAACCACTTTTCGCGCTTGTGTTGGTGCAGGAAACCACTTTTGCACTTGTGTTAGTGTTGAAAAACCACTTTTTGCACTTGTGTTAGTGTTGAAAAACCACTTTTCGCACTTGTGTTGGTGCAGGAAACCACTTTTGCACTTGTATTAGTGTGGAAAAACCACTTTTCGCACTTGTGTTAATGTTGAAAAACCACTTTTCGCACTTGTGTTAGTGTTGAAAAACCACTTTTCGCACTTGTGTTGGTGCACGAAACCACTTTTGCACTTGTATTAGTGTGGAAAAAACACTTTTTGCACTTGATAGTGTTGAAAAACCACTTTTCGCACTTGTGGTAGTGTTGAAAAACCACTTTTCGCACTTGTGTTAGTGTTGAAAAACCACTTTTCGCACTTGTGTTGGTGCAGGAAACCACTTTTGCACTTGTATTAGTGTGGAAAAAACACTTTTTGCACTTGTGATAGTGTTGAAAAACCACTTTTCGCACTTGTGTTAGTGGTTAAGAACCACTTTTCGCACTTCTGTTGGTGTTGAAAAACCACTTTTTGCACTTGTGTTGGTGCAGGAAACCACTTTTGCACTTGTATTAGTGTGGAAAAACCACTTTTCGCACTTGTGTTGGTGCACTAAACCACTTTTGCACTTGTATTAGTGTGGAAAAAACACTTTTTGCACTTGTGATAGTGTTGAAAAACCACTTTTCGCACTTGTGTTAGTGTTGAAAAACCACTTTTCGCACTTGTGTTGGTGCAGGAAACCACTTTTGCAGTTGTATTAGTGTGGAAAAAACACTTTTCGCACTTGTGTTAGTGTTGAAAAACCACTTTTCGCACTTGTGTTGGTGCAGGAAACCACTTTTGCACTTGTATTAGTGTGAAAAAAACACTTTTCGCACTTGTGTAGTGTTGAAAAACCACTGTTTGCATTTGTGTTAGTGTTGAAAAACCACTTTTCGCACTTGTGTTGGTGCAGGAAACCACATTTGCACTTGTATTAGTGTGGAAAAAACACTTTTTGCACTTGTGATAGTGTTGAAAAACCACTTTTCGAACTTGTGTTAGTGTTGAAAAACCACTTTTCGCACTTGTATTGGTGCAGGAAACCACTTTTGCACTTGTATTAGTGTGAAAAAAACACTTTTAGCACTTGTGTTAGTGTTGAAAAACCACTTTTTGCATTTGTGTTAGTGTTGAAAAACCACTTTTTGCATTTGTGTTAGTGTTGAAAAACCACTTTTTGCATTTGTGTTAGTGTTGAAAAACCACTTTTCGCACTTGTGTTGGTGCAGGAAACCACTTTTGCACTTGTATTAGTGTGGAAAAAACACTTTTCGCACTTGTGTTAGTGTTGAAAAACCACTTTTCGCACTTGTGTTAGTGTTGAAAAACCGCTTTTCGCACTTGTGTTAGTGTTGAAAAACCACTTTTCGCACTTGTGTTGGTGCAGGGAACCACTTTTGCACTTGTATTAGTGTGGAAAAAACACTTTTTGCACTTGTGATAGTGTTGAAAAACCACTTTTCGCACTTGTGTTAGTGTTGAAAAACCACTTTTCGCACTTGTGTTGGTGCAGGAAACCACTTTTGCACTTGTATTAGTGTGGAAAAACCACTTTTTGCACTTGTGATAGTGTTGAAAAACCACTTTTCGCACTTGTGTTAGTGTTGAAAAACCACTTTTCACACTTGTGTTGGTGCAGGAAACCACTTTTGCACTTGTATTAGTGTGGAAAAACCACTTTTCGCATTTGTGTTAGTGTTGAAAAACCACTTTTGCACTTGTATTAGTATGGAAAAACCACTTTTCGCGCTTGTGTTAGTGTTGAAAAACCACTTTTCGCACTTGTGTTGGTGCAGGAAACCACTTTTGCACTTGTATTCGTGTGGAAAAAAACACTTTTTGCACTTGTGATAGTGTTGAAAAACCACTTTTCGCACCTGTGTTAGTGTTGAAAAACCACTTTTCGCACTTGTGTTGGTGCAGGAAACCACTTTTGCACTTGTACTAGTGTGGAAAAAACACTTTTGCACTTGTATTAGTGTGGAAAAACCACTTTTCACACTTGTGTTAGTGTTGAAAAACCACTTTTCGCACTTGTGTTAGTGTTGAAAAACCACTTTTCGCACTTGTGTTGGTGCAGGAAACTACTTTTGCACTTGTATTAGTGTGGAAAAAACACTTCTTGCACTTGTGATAGTGTTGAAAAACCACTTTTCGCACTTGTGTTTGTGTTGAAAAACCACTTTTCGCACTTGTGTTGGTGCAGGAAACCACTTTTGCACTTTTATTAGTGTGGAAAAAACACTTTTGCACTTGTATTAGTGTGGAAAAACCACTTTTCGCACTTGTGTTAGTGTTGAAAAACCACTTTTCGCACTTGTGTTAGTGTTGAAAAACCACTTTTCGCACTTGTGTTAGTCTTGAAAAATCACTTTTCGTACTTGTCTTGGTGCAGGAAACCACTTTTGCACTTGTATGAGTTTGGAAAAACCACTTTTCGCACTTGTGTTAGTGTTGAAAAACCACTTTTCGCACTTGTGTTGGTGCAGGAAACCACTTTTGCACTTGTATTAGTGTGGAAAAACCACTTTTCGCACTTGTGTTAATGTTGAAAAACCACTTTTCGCACTTGTGTTAGTGTTGAAAAACCACTTTTCGCACTTGTGTTGGTGCACGAAACCACTTTTGCACTTGTATTAGTGTGGAAAAAACACTTTTTGCACTTGATAGTGTTGAAAAACCACTTTTCGCACTTGTGGTAGTGTTGAAAAACCACTTTTCGCACTTGTGTTAGTGTTGAAAAACCACTTTTCGCACTTGTGTTGGTGCAGGAAACCACTTTTGCACTTGTATTAGTGTGGAAAAAACACTTTTTGCACTTGTGATAGTGTTGAAAAACCACTTTTCGCACTTGTGTTAGTGGTTAAGAACCACTTTTCGCACTTCTGTTGGTGTTGAAAAACCACTTTTCGCACTTGTGTTGGTGCAGGAAACCACTTTTGCACTTGTATTAGTGTGGAAAAACCACTTTTCGCACTTGTGTTGGTGCACTAAACCACTTTTGCACTTGTATTAGTGTGGAAAAAACACTATTTGCACTTGTGATAGTGTTGAAAAACCACTTTTCGCACTTGTGTTAGTGTTGAAAAACCACTTTTCGCACTTGTGTTGGTGCAGGAAACCACTTTTGCAGTTGTATTAGTGTGGAAAAAACACTTTTCGCACTTGTGTTAGTGTTGAAAAACCACTTTTCGCACTTGTGTTGGTGCAGGAAACCACTTTTGCACTTGTATTAGTGTGAAAAAAACACTTTTCGCACTTGTGTAGTGTTGAAAAACCACTGTTTGCATTTGTGTTAGTGTTGAAAAACCACTTTTCGCACTTGTGTTGGTGCAGGAAACCACATTTGCACTTGTATTAGTGTGGAAAAAACACTTTTTGCACTTGTGATAGTGTTGAAAAACCACTTTTCGAACTTGTGTTAGTGTTGAAAAACCACTTTTCGCACTTGTGTTGGTGCAGGAAACCACTTTTGCACTTGTATTAGTGTGAAAAAAACACTTTTAGCACTTGTGTTAGTGTTGAAAAACCACTTTTTGCATTTGTGTTAGTGTTGAAAAACCACTTTTTGCATTTGTGTTAGTGTTGAAAAACCACTTTTTGCATTTGTGTTAGTGTTGAAAAACCACTTTTCGCACTTGTGTTGGTGCAGGAAACCACTTTTGCACTTGTATTAGTGTGGAAAAAACACTTTTCGCACTTGTGTTAGTGTTGAAAAACCACTTTTCGCACTTGTGTTAGTGTTGAAAAACCGCTTTTCGCACTTGTGTTAGTGTTGAAAAACCACTTTTCGCACTTGTGTTGGTGCAGGGAACCACTTTTGCACTTGTATTAGTGTGGAAAAAACACTTTTTGCACTTGTGATAGTGTTGAAAAACCACTTTTCGCACTTGTGTTAGTGTTGAAAAACCACTTTTCGCACTTGTGTTGGTGCAGGAAACCACTTTTGCACTTGTATTAGTGTGGAAAAACCACTTTTTGCACTTGTGATAGTGTTGAAAAACCACTTTTCGCACTTGTGTTAGTGTTGAAAAACCACTTTTCACACTTGTGTTGGTGCAGGAAACCACTTTTGCACTTGTATTAGTGTGGAAAAACCACTTTTCGCATTTGTGTTAGTGTTGAAAAACCACTTTTGCACTTGTATTAGTATGGAAAAACCACTTTTCGCGCTTGTGTTAGTGTTGAAAAACCACTTTTCGCACTTGTGTTGGTGCAGGAAACCACTTTTGCACTTGTATTCGTGTGGAAAAAAACACTTTTTGCACTTGTGATAGTGTTGAAAAACCACTTTTCGCACCTGTGTTAGTGTTGAAAAACCACTTTTCGCACTTGTGTTGGTGCAGGAAACCACTTTTGCACTTGTACTAGTGTGGAAAAAACACTTTTGCACTTGTATTAGTGTGGAAAAACCACTTTTCACACTTGTGTTAGTGTTGAAAAACCACTTTTCGCACTTGTGTTAGTGTTGAAAAACCACTTTTCGCACTTGTGTTGGTGCAGGAAACTACTTTTGCACTTGTATTAGTGTGGAAAAAACACTTCTTGCACTTGTGATAGTGTTGAAAAACCACTTTTCGCACTTGTGTTTGTGTTGAAAAACCACTTTTCGCACTTGTGTTGGTGCAGGAAACCACTTTTGCACTTTTATTAGTGTGGAAAAAACACTTTTGCACTTGTATTAGTGTGGAAAAACCACTTTTCGCACTTGTGTTAGTGTTGAAAAACCAC
The DNA here is from genome assembly GCF_964187855.1 of Myxine glutinosa. Taxonomy (NCBI): domain Eukaryota; kingdom Metazoa; phylum Chordata; class Myxini; order Myxiniformes; family Myxinidae; genus Myxine; species Myxine glutinosa. The sequence goes on along the minus strand of NW_027617662.1, from coordinate 53,348 downwards.
TTTTCGCACTTGTGTTGGTGCAGGAAACCAGTTTTGCACTTGTATTAGTGTGGAAAAACCACTTTTGCACTTGTTTTAGTGTGGAAAAAACACTTTTTGCACTTGTGATAGTGTTGAAAAACCACTTTTCGCACTTGTGTTAGTCTTGAAAAATCACTTTTCGTACTTGTCTTGGTGCAGGAAACCACTTTTGCACTTGTATGAGTTTGGAAAAACCACTTTTCGCACTTGTGTTAGTGTTGAAAAACCACTTTTCGCATTTGTGTTAGTGTTGAAAAACCACTTTTCGCACTTGTGTTGGTGCAGGAAACCACTTTTGCACTTGTATTAGTGTTGAAAAACCACTTTTCGCACTTGTGTTAGTGTTGAAAAACCACTTTTTGCACTTGTGTTGGTGCAGGAAACCACTTTTGCACTTGTATTAGTGTGGAAAAAACACTTTTTGCGCTTGTTTTAGTGTTGAAAATCCACTTTTCGCACTTGTGTTGGTGCAGGAAACCACTTTTGCACTTGTATTAGTGTGGAAAAAACACTTTTTGCACTTGTGATAGTGTTGAAAAACCACTTTTCGCACTTGTGTTGGTGCAGGAAACCACTTTTGCACTTGTATTAGTGTGGAAAAAACACTTTTTGCATTTGTGATAGTGTTGAAAAACCACTTTTCACACTTGTGTTAGTGTTGAAAAACCACTTTTCGCACTTGTGTTGATGCAGGAAACCACTTTTGCACTTGTATTAGTGTGGAAAAAACACTTTTCGCACTTGTGTTAGTGTTGAAAAACCACTTTTCACACTTGTGTTAGTGTTGAAAAACCACTTTTTGCACTTGTGTTAGTGTTGAAAAACCACTTTTCGCACTTGTGTTGGTGCAGTAAACCACTTTTGCACTTGTATTAGTGTGGAAAAACCACTTTTCGCACTTGTGTTAATGTTGAAAAACCACTTTTCGCACTTGTGTTAGTGTTGAAAAACCACTTTTCGCACTTGTGTTGGTGCACGAAACCACTTTTGCACTTGTTTTAGTGTGGAAAAAACACTTTTTGCACTTGATAGTGTTGAAAAACCACTTTTCGCACTTGTGGTAGTGTTGAAAAACCACTTTTCGCACTTGTGTTAGTGTTGAAAAACCACTTTTCGCACTTGTGTTGGTGCAGGAAACCACTTTTGCACTTGTATTAGTGTGGAAAAAACACTTTTTGCACTTGTGATAGTGTTGAAAAACCACTTTTCGCACTTGTGTTAGTGGTTAAGAACCACTTTTCGCACTTCTGTTGGTGTTGAAAAACCACTTTTCGCACTTGTGTTGGTGCAGGAAACCACTTTTGCACTTGTATTAGTGTGGAAAAACCACTTTTCGCACTTGTGTTGGTGCACTAAACCACTTTTGCACTTGTATTAGTGTGGAAAAAACACTTTTTGCACTTGTGATAGTGTTGAAAAACCACTTTTCGCACTTGTGTTAGTGTTGAAAAACCACTTTTCGCACTTGTGTTGGTGCAGGAAACCACTTTTGCAGTTGTATTAGTGTGGAAAAAACACTTTTCGCACTTGTGTTAGTGTTGAAAAACCACTTTTCGCACTTGTGTTGGTGCAGGAAACCACTTTTGCACTTGTATTAGTGTGAAAAAAACACTTTTCGCACTTGTGTAGTGTTGAAAAACCACTGTTTGCATTTGTGTTAGTGTTGAAAAACCACTTTTCGCACTTGTGTTGGTGCAGGAAACCACATTTGCACTTGTATTAGTGTGGAAAAAACACTTTTTGCACTTGTGTTAGTGTTGAAAAACCACTTTTCGCACTTGTGTTGGTGCAGGAAACCACTTTTGCACTTGTATTAGTGTGAAAAAAACACTTTTAGCACTTGTGTTAGTGTTGAAAAACCACTTTTTGCATTTGTGTTAGTGTTGAAAAACCACTTTTTGCATTTGTGTTAGTGTTGAAAAACCACTTTTTGCATTTGTGTTAGTGTTGAAAAACCACTTTTCGCACTTGTGTTGGTGCAGGAAACCACTTTTGCACTTGTATTAGTGTGGAAAAAACACTTTTCGCACTTGTGTTAGTGTTGAAAAACCACTTTTCGCACTTGTGTTAGTGTTGAAAAACCGCTTTTCGCACTTGTGTTAGTGTTGAAAAACCACTTTTCGCACTTGTGTTGGTGCAGGGAACCACTTTTGCACTTGTATTAGTGTGGAAAAAACACTTTTTGCACTTGTGATAGTGTTGAAAAACCACTTTTCGCACTTGTGTTAGTGTTGAAAAACCACTTTTCGCACTTGTGTTGGTGCAGGAAACCACTTTTGCACTTGTATTAGTGTGGAAAAACCACTTTTTGCACTTGTGATAGTGTTGAAAAACCACTTTTCGCACTTGTGTAAATGTTGAAAAACCACTTTTCACACTTGTGTTGGTGCAGGAAACCACTTTTGCACTTGTATTAGTGTGGAAAAACCATTTTTCGCATTTGTGTTAGTGTTGAAAAACCACTTTTGCACTTGTATTAGTATGGAAAAACCACTTTTCGCGCTTGTGTTAGTGTTGAAAAACCACTTTTCGCACTTGTGTTGGTGCAGGAAACCACTTTTGCACTTGTATTCGTGTGGAAAAAAACACTTTTTGCACTTGTGATAGTGTTGAAAAACCACTTTTCGCACCTGTGTTAGTGTTGAAAAACCACTTTTCGCACTTGTGTTGGTGCAGGAAACCACTTTTGCACTTGTACTAGTGTGGAAAAAACACTTTTGCACTTGTATTAGTGTGGAAAAACCACTTTTCACACTTGTGTTAGTGTTGAAAAACCACTTTTCGCACTTGTGTTAGTGTTGAAAAACCACTTTTCGCACTTGTGTTGGTGCAGGAAACTACTTTTGCACTTGTATTAGTGTGGAAAAAACACTTCTTGCACTTGTGATAGTGTTGAAAAACCACTTTTCGCACTTGTGTTTGTGTTGAAAAACCACTTTTCGCACTTGTGTTGGTGCAGGAAACCACTTTTGCACTTTTATTAGTGTGGAAAAAACACTTTTGCACTTGTATTAGTGTGGAAAAACCACTTTTCGCACTTGTGTTAGTGTTGAAAAACCACTTTTCGCACTTGTGATAGTGTTGAAAAACCACTTTTCGCACTTGTGTTGGTGCAGGAAACCAGTTTTGCACTTGTATTAGTGTGGAAAAACCACTTTTGCACTTGTTTTAGTGTGGAAAAAACACTTTTTGCACTTGTGATAGTGTTGAAAAACCACTTTTCGCACTTGTGTTAGTCTTGAAAAATCACTTTTCGTACTTGTGTTGGTGCAGGAAACCACTTTTGCACTTGTATGAGTTTGGAAAAACCACTTTTCGCACTTGTGTTAGTGTTGAAAAACCACTTTTCGCATTTGTGTTAGTGTTGAAAAACCACTTTTCGCACTTGTGTTGGTGCAGGAAACCACTTTTGCACTTGTATTAGTGTTGAAAAACCACTTTTCGCACTTGTGTTAGTGTTGAAAAACCACTTTTTGCACTTGTGTTGGTGCAGGAAACCACTTTTGCACTTGTATTAGTGTGGAAAAAACACTTTTTGCGCTTGTTTTAGTGTTGAAAATCCACTTTTCGCACTTGTGTTGGTGCAGGAAACCACTTTTGCACTTGTATTAGTGTGGAAAAAACACTTTTTGCACTTGTGATAGTGTTGAAAAACCACTTTTCGCACTTGTGTTGGTGCAGGAAACCACTTTTGCACTTGTATTAGTGTGGAAAAAACACTTTTTGCATTTGTGATAGTGTTGAAAAACCACTTTTCACACTTGTGTTAGTGTTGAAAAACCACTTTTCGCACTTGTGTTGATGCAGGAAACCACTTTTGCACTTGTATTAGTGTGGAAAAAACACTTTTCGCACTTGTGTTAGTGTTGAAAAACCACTTTTCACACTTGTGTTAGTGTTGAAAAACCACTTTTCGCACTTGTGTTGGTGCAGGAAACCACATTTGCACTTGTATTAGTGTGGAAAAACACTCTTTGCACTTGTGATAGTGTTGAAAAACCACTTTTCGCACTTGTGTTAGTGTTGAAAAACCACTTTTCGCGCTTGTGTTGGTGCAGGAAACCACTTTTGCACTTGTGTTAGTGTTGAAAAACCACTTTTTGCACTTGTGTTAGTGTTGAAAAACCACTTTTCGCACTTGTGTTGGTGCAGGAAACCACTTTTGCACTTGTATTAGTGTGGAAAAACCACTTTTCGCACTTGTGTTAATGTTGAAAAACCACTTTTCGCACTTGTGTTAGTGTTGAAAAACCACTTTTCGCACTTGTGTTGGTGCACGAAACCACTTTTGCACTTGTATTAGTGTGGAAAAAACACTTTTTGCACTTGATAGTGTTGAAAAACCACTTTTCGCACTTGTGGTAGTGTTGAAAAACCACTTTTCGCACTTGTGTTAGTGTTGAAAAACCACTTTTCGCACTTGTGTTGGTGCAGGAAACCACTTTTGCACTTGTATTAGTGTGGAAAAAACACTTTTTGCACTTGTGATAGTGTTGAAAAACCACTTTTCGCACTTGTGTTAGTGGTTAAGAACCACTTTTCGCACTTCTGTTGGTGTTGAAAAACCACTTTTCGCACTTGTGTTGGTGCAGGAAACCACTTTTGCACTTGTATTAGTGTGGAAAAACCACTTTTCGCACTTGTGTTGGTGCACTAAACCACTTTTGCACTTGTATTAGTGTGGAAAAAACACTTTTTGCACTTGTGATAGTGTTGAAAAACCACTTTTCGCACTTGTGTTAGTGTTGAAAAACCACTTTTCGCACTTGTGTTGGTGCAGGAAACCACTTTTGCAGTTGTATTAGTGTGGGAAAAACACTTTTCGCACTTGTGTTAGTGTTGAAAAACCACTTTTCGCACTTGTGTTAGTGTTGAAAAACCACTGCTCGCACTTGTATTGGTGCAGGAAACCACTTTTGCACTTGTATTAGTGTGGAAAAAAACACTTTTCGCACTTGTGTTAGTGTTGAAAAACCACTTTTCGCACTTGTGTTAGTGTTGAAAAACCACTTTTCGCACTTGTGTTAGTGTTGAAAAACCAACTTTCGCACTTGTGTTTGTGCAGGAAACCACTTTTGCACTTGTATTAGTGTGGAAAACCACTTTTCGCACTTGTGTTAGTGTTGAAAAACCACTTTTCACACTTGTGTTGGTGCAGGAAACCACTTTTGCACTTGTATTAGTGTGGAAAAAACACTTTTTGCACTTGTGATAGTGTTGAAAAACCACTTTTTGCACTTGTGTTAGTGTTGAAAAACCACTTTTCGCACTTGTGTTGGTGCAGGAAACCACTTTTGCACTTGTATTAGTGTGGAAAAACCACTTTTCGCACTTGTGTTAGTGTTGAAAAACCACTTTTCGCACTTGTGTTGGTGCAGGAAACCACTTTTCCACTTGTATTAGTGTGGAAAAAAACCACTTTTCGCACTTGTGTAGTGTTGAAAAACCACTGTTTGCATTTGTGTTAGTGTTGAAAAACCACTTTTCGCACTTGTGTTGGTGCAGGAAACCACATTTGCACTTGTATTAGTGTGGAAAAAACACTTTTTGCACTTGTGATAGTGTTGAAAAACCACTTTTCGAACTTGTGTTAGTGTTGAAAAACCACTTTTCGCACTTGTGTTGGTGCAGGAAACCACTTTTGCACTTGTATTAGTGTGAAAAAAACACTTTTAGCACTTGTGTTAGTGTTGAAAAACCACTTTTTGCATTTGTGTTAGTGTTGAAAAACGACTTTTTGCATTTGTGTTAGTGTTGAAAAACCACTTTTTGCATTTGTGTTAGTGTTGAAAAACCACTTTTCGCACTTGTGTTGGTGCAGGAAACCACTTTTGCACTTGTATTAGTGTGGAAAAAACACTTTTTGCACTTGTGATAGTGTTGAAAAACCACTTTTCGCACTTGTGTTAGTGTTGAAAAACCACTTTTCGCACTTGTGTTGGTGCAGGAAACCACTTTTGCACTTGTATTAGTGTGGAAAAACCACTTTTTGCACTTGTGATAGTGTTGAAAAACCACTTTTCGCACTTGTGTTAGTGTTGAAAAACCACTTTTCACACTTGTGTTGGTGCAGGAAACCACTTTTGCACTTGTATTAGTGTGGAAAAACCACTTTTCGCATTTGTGTTAGTGTTGAAAAACCACTTTTGCACTTGTATTAGTGTGGAAAAAACACTTTTTGCACTTGTGGTAGTGTTGAAAAACCACTTTTCGCACTTGTGTTAGTGTTGAAAAACCACTTTTCGCACTTGTGTTGGTGCAGGAAACCACTTTTGCAGTTGTATTAGTGTGGAAAAAACACTTTTCGCACTTGTGTTAGTGTTGAAAAACCACTTTTCGCACTTGTGTTAGTGTTGAAAAACCACTGCTCGCACTTGTATTGGTGCAGGAAACCACTTGTGCACTTGTATTAGTGTGGAAAAAAACACTTTTCGCACTTGTGTTAGTGTTGAAAAACCACTTTTCGCACTTGTGTTAGTGTTGAAAAACCACTTTTCGCACTTGTGTTAGTGTTGAAAAACCAACTTTCGCACTTGTGTTTGTGCAGGAAACCACTTTTGCACTTGTATTAGTGTGGAAAAACCACTTTTCGCACTTGTGTTAATGTTGAAAAACCACTTTTCGCACTTGTGTTAGTGTTGAAAAACCACTTTTCGCACTTGTGTTGGTGCACGAAACCACTTTTGCACTTGTATTAGTGTGGAAAAAACACTTTTTGCACTTGATAGTGTTGAAAAACCACTTTTCGCACTTGTGGTAGTGTTGAAAAACCACTTTTCGCACTTGTGTTAGTGTTGAAAAACCACTTTTCGCACTTGTGTTGGTGCAGGAAACCACTTTTGCACTTGTATTAGTGTGAAAAAAACACTTTTCGCACTTGTGTAGTGTTGAAAAACCACTGTTTGCATTTGTGTTAGTGTTGAAAAACCACTTTTCGCACTTGTGTTGGTGCAGGAAACCACATTTGCACTTGTATTAGTGTGGAAAAAACACTTTTTGCACTTGTGTTAGTGTTGAAAAACCACTTTTCGCACTTGTGTTGGTGCAGGAAACCACTTTTGCACTTGTATTAGTGTGAAAAAAACACTTTTAGCACTTGTGTTAGTGTTGAAAAACCACTTTTTGCATTTGTGTTAGTGTTGAAAAACCACTTTTTGCATTTGTGTTAGTGTTGAAAAACCACTTTTTGCATTTGTGTTAGTGTTGAAAAACCACTTTTCGCACTTGTGTTGGTGCAGGAAACCACTTTTGCACTTGTATTAGTGTGGAAAAAACACTTTTCGCACTTGTGTTAGTGTTGAAAAACCACTTTTCGCACTTGTGTTAGTGTTGAAAAACCGCTTTTCGCACTTGTGTTAGTGTTGAAAAACCACTTTTCGCACTTGTGTTGGTGCAGGGAACCACTTTTGCACTTGTATTAGTGTGGAAAAAACACTTTTTGCACTTGTGATAGTGTTGAAAAACCACTTTTCGCACTTGTGTTAGTGTTGAAAAACCACTTTTCGCACTTGTGTTGGTGCAGGAAACCACTTTTGCACTTGTATTAGTGTGGAAAAACCACTTTTTGCACTTGTGATAGTGTTGAAAAACCACTTTTCGCACTTGTGTAAATGTTGAAAAACCACTTTTCACACTTGTGTTGGTGCAGGAAACCACTTTTGCACTTGTATTAGTGTGGAAAAACCATTTTTCGCATTTGTGTTAGTGTTGAAAAACCACTTTTGCACTTGTATTAGTATGGAAAAACCACTTTTCGCGCTTGTGTTAGTGTTGAAAAACCACTTTTCGCACTTGTGTTGGTGCAGGAAACCACTTTTGCACTTGTATTCGTGTGGAAAAAAACACTTTTTGCACTTGTGATAGTGTTGAAAAACCACTTTTCGCACCTGTGTTAGTGTTGAAAAACCACTTTTCGCACTTGTGTTGGTGCAGGAAACCACTTTTGCACTTGTACTAGTGTGGAAAAAACACTTTTGCACTTGTATTAGTGTGGAAAAACCACTTTTCACACTTGTGTTAGTGTTGAAAAACCACTTTTCGCACTTGTGTTAGTGTTGAAAAACCACTTTTCGCACTTGTGTTGGTGCAGGAAACTACTTTTGCACTTGTATTAGTGTGGAAAAAACACTTCTTGCACTTGTGATAGTGTTGAAAAACCACTTTTCGCACTTGTGTTTGTGTTGAAAAACCACTTTTCGCACTTGTGTTGGTGCAGGAAACCACTTTTGCACTTTTATTAGTGTGGAAAAAACACTTTTGCACTTGTATTAGTGTGGAAAAACCACTTTTCGCACTTGTGTTAGTGTTGAAAAACCACTTTTCGCACTTGTGATAGTGTTGAAAAACCACTTTTCGCACTTGTGTTGGTGCAGGAAACCAGTTTTGCACTTGTATTAGTGTGGAAAAACCACTTTTGCACTTGTTTTAGTGTGGAAAAAACACTTTTTGCACTTGTGATAGTGTTGAAAAACCACTTTTCGCACTTGTGTTAGTCTTGAAAAATCACTTTTCGTACTTGTGTTGGTGCAGGAAACCACTTTTGCACTTGTATGAGTTTGGAAAAACCACTTTTCGCACTTGTGTTAGTGTTGAAAAACCACTTTTCGCATTTGTGTTAGTGTTGAAAAACCACTTTTCGCACTTGTGTTGGTGCAGGAAACCACTTTTGCACTTGTATTAGTGTTGAAAAACCACTTTTCGCACTTGTGTTAGTGTTGAAAAACCACTTTTCGCACTTGTGTTGGTGCAGGGAACCACTTTTGCACTTGTATTAGTGTGGAAAAAACACTTTTTGCACTTGTGATAGTGTTGAAAAACCACTTTTCGCACTTGTGTTAGTGTTGAAAAACCACTTTTCGCACTTGTGTTGGTGCAGGAAACCACTTTTGCACTTGTATTAGTGTGGAAAAACCACTTTTTGCACTTGTGATAGTGTTGAAAAACCACTTTTCGCACTTGTGTAAATGTTGAAAAACCACTTTTCACACTTGTGTTGGTGCAGGAAACCACTTTTGCACTTGTATTAGTGTGGAAAAACCATTTTTCGCATTTGTGTTAGTGTTGAAAAACCACTTTTGCACTTGTATTAGTATGGAAAAACCACTTTTCGCGCTTGTGTTAGTGTTGAAAAACCACTTTTCGCACTTGTGTTGGTGCAGGAAACCACTTTTGCACTTGTATTCGTGTGGAAAAAAACACTTTTTGCACTTGTGATAGTGTTGAAAAACCACTTTTCGCACCTGTGTTAGTGTTGAAAAACCACTTTTCGCACTTGTGTTGGTGCAGGAAACCACTTTTGCACTTGTACTAGTGTGGAAAAAACACTTTTGCACTTGTATTAGTGTGGAAAAACCACTTTTCACACTTGTGTTAGTGTTGAAAAACCACTTTTCGCACTTGTGTTAGTGTTGAAAAACCACTTTTCGCACTTGTGTTGGTGCAGGAAACTACTTTTGCACTTGTATTAGTGTGGAAAAAACACTTCTTGCACTTGTGATAGTGTTGAAAAACCACTTTTCGCACTTGTGTTTGTGTTGAAAAACCACTTTTCGCACTTGTGTTGGTGCAGGAAACCACTTTTGCACTTTTATTAGTGTGGAAAAAACACTTTTGCACTTGTATTAGTGTGGAAAAACCACTTTTCGCACTTGTGTTAGTGTTGAAAAACCACTTTTCGCACTTGTGTTGGTGCAGGAAACCAGTTTTGCACTTGTATTAGTGTGGAAAAACCACTTTTGCACTTGTTTTAGTGTGGAAAAAACACTTTTTGCACTTGTGATAGTGTTGAAAAACCACTTTTCGCACTTGTGTTAGTCTTGAAAAATCACTTTTCGTACTTGTCTTGGTGCAGGAAACCACTTTTGCACTTGTATGAGTTTGGAAAAACCACTTTTCGCACTTGTGTTAGTGTTGAAAAACCACTTTTCGCATTTGTGTTAGTGTTGAAAAACCACTTTTCGCACTTGTGTTGGTGCAGGAAACCACTTTTGCACTTGTATTAGTGTTGAAAAACCACTTTTCGCACTTGTGTTAGTGTTGAAAAACCACTTTTTGCACTTGTGTTGGTGCAGGAAACCACTTTTGCACTTGTATTAGTGTGGAAAAAACACTTTTTGCGCTTGTTTTAGTGTTGAAAATCCACTTTTCGCACTTGTGTTGGTGCAGGAAACCACTTTTGCACTTGTATTAGTGTGGAAAAAACACTTTTTGCACTTGTGATAGTGTTGAAAAACCACTTTTCGCACTTGTGTTGGTGCAGGAAACCACTTTTGCACTTGTATTAGTGTGGAAAAAACACTTTTTGCATTTGTGATAGTGTTGAAAAACCACTTTTCACACTTGTGTTAGTGTTGAAAAACCACTTTTCGCACTTGTGTTGATGCAGGAAACCACTTTTGCACTTGTATTAGTGTGGAAAAAACACTTTTCGCACTTGTGTTAGTGTTGAAAAACCACTTTTCACACTTGTGTTAGTGTTGAAAAACCACTTTTTGCACTTGTGTTAGTGTTGAAAAACCACTTTTCGCACTTGTGTTGGTGCAGTAAACCACTTTTGCACTTGTATTAGTGTGGAAAAACCACTTTTCGCACTTGTGTTAATGTTGAAAAACCACTTTTCGCACTTGTGTTAGTGTTGAAAAACCACTTTTCGCACTTGTGTTGGTGCACGAAACCACTTTTGCACTTGTTTTAGTGTGGAAAAAACACTTTTTGCACTTGATAGTGTTGAAAAACCACTTTTCGCACTTGTGGTAGTGTTGAAAAACCACTTTTCGCACTTGTGTTAGTGTTGAAAAACCACTTTTCGCACTTGTGTTGGTGCAGGAAACCACTTTTGCACTTGTATTAGTGTGGAAAAAACACTTTTTGCACTTGTGATAGTGTTGAAAAACCACTTTTCGCACTTGTGTTAGTGGTTAAGAACCACTTTTCGCACTTCTGTTGGTGTTGAAAAACCACTTTTCGCACTTGTGTTGGTGCAGGAAACCACTTTTGCACTTGTATTAGTGTGGAAAAACCACTTTTCGCACTTGTGTTGGTGCACTAAACCACTTTTGCACTTGTATTAGTGTGGAAAAAACACTTTTTGCACTTGTGATAGTGTTGAAAAACCACTTTTCGCACTTGTGTTAGTGTTGAAAAACCACTTTTCGCACTTGTGTTGGTGCAGGAAACCACTTTTGCAGTTGTATTAGTGTGGAAAAAACACTTTTCGCACTTGTGTTAGTGTTGAAAAACCACTTTTCGCACTTGTGTTGGTGCAGGAAACCACTTTTGCACTTGTATTAGTGTGAAAAAAACACTTTTCGCACTTGTGTAGTGTTGAAAAACCACTGTTTGCATTTGTGTTAGTGTTGAAAAACCACTTTTCGCACTTGTGTTGGTGCAGGAAACCACATTTGCACTTGTATTAGTGTGGAAAAAACACTTTTTGCACTTGTGTTAGTGTTGAAAAACCACTTTTCGCACTTGTGTTGGTGCAGGAAACCACTTTTGCACTTGTATTAGTGTGAAAAAAACACTTTTAGCACTTGTGTTAGTGTTGAAAAACCACTTTTTGCATTTGTGTTAGTGTTGAAAAACCACTTTTTGCATTTGTGTTAGTGTTGAAAAACCACTTTTTGCATTTGTGTTAGTGTTGAAAAACCACTTTTCGCACTTGTGTTGGTGCAGGAAACCACTTTTGCACTTGTATTAGTGTGGAAAAAACACTTTTCGCACTTGTGTTAGTGTTGAAAAACCACTTTTCGCACTTGTGTTAGTGTTGAAAAACCGCTTTTCGCACTTGTGTTAGTGTTGAAAAACCACTTTTCGCACTTGTGTTGGTGCAGGGAACCACTTTTGCACTTGTATTAGTGTGGAAAAAACACTTTTTGCACTTGTGATAGTGTTGAAAAACCACTTTTCGCACTTGTGTTAGTGTTGAAAAACCACTTTTCGCACTTGTGTTGGTGCAGGAAACCACTTTTGCACTTGTATTAGTGTGGAAAAACCACTTTTTGCACTTGTGATAGTGTTGAAAAACCACTTTTCGCACTTGTGTAAATGTTGAAAAACCACTTTTCACACTTGTGTTGGTGCAGGAAACCACTTTTGCACTTGTATTAGTGTGGAAAAACCATTTTTCGCATTTGTGTTAGTGTTGAAAAACCACTTTTGCACTTGTATTAGTATGGAAAAACCACTTTTCGCGCTTGTGTTAGTGTTGAAAAACCACTTTTCGCACTTGTGTTGGTGCAGGAAACCACTTTTGCACTTGTATTCGTGTGGAAAAAAACACTTTTTGCACTTGTGATAGTGTTGAAAAACCACTTTTCGCACCTGTGTTAGTGTTGAAAAACCACTTTTCGCACTTGTGTTGGTGCAGGAAACCACTTTTGCACTTGTACTAGTGTGGAAAAAACACTTTTGCACTTGTATTAGTGTGGAAAAACCACTTTTCACACTTGTGTTAGTGTTGAAAAACCACTTTTCGCACTTGTGTTAGTGTTGAAAAACCACTTTTCGCACTTGTGTTGGTGCAGGAAACTACTTTTGCACTTGTATTAGTGTGGAAAAAACACTTCTTGCACTTGTGATAGTGTTGAAAAACCACTTTTCGCACTTGTGTTTGTGTTGAAAAACCACTTTTCGCACTTGTGTTGGTGCAGGAAACCACTTTTGCACTTTTATTAGTGTGGAAAAAACACTTTTGCACTTGTATTAGTGTGGAAAAACCACTTTTCGCACTTGTGTTAGTGTTGAAAAACCACTTTTCGCACTTGTGATAGTGTTGAAAAACCACTTTTCGCACTTGTGTTGGTGCAGGAAACCAGTTTTGCACTTGTATTAGTGTGGAAAAACCACTTTTGCACTTGTTTTAGTGTGGAAAAAACACTTTTTGCACTTGTGATAGTGTTGAAAAACCACTTTTCGCACTTGTGTTAGTCTTGAAAAATCACTTTTCGTACTTGTGTTGGTGCAGGAAACCACTTTTGCACTTGTATGAGTTTGGAAAAACCACTTTTCGCACTTGTGTTAGTGTTGAAAAACCACTTTTCGCATTTGTGTTAGTGTTGAAAAACCACTTTTCGCACTTGTGTTGGTGCAGGAAACCACTTTTGCACTTGTATTAGTGTTGAAAAACCACTTTTCGCACTTGTGTTAGTGTTGAAAAACCACTTTTTGCACTTGTGTTGGTGCAGGAAACCACTTTTGCACTTGTATTAGTGTGGAAAAAACACTTTTTGCGCTTGTTTTAGTGTTGAAAATCCACTTTTCGCACTTGTGTTGGTGCAGGAAACCACTTTTGCACTTGTATTAGTGTGGAAAAAACACTTTTTGCACTTGTGATAGTGTTGAAAAACCACTTTTCGCACTTGTGTTGGTGCAGGAAACCACTTTTGCACTTGTATTAGTGTGGAAAAAACACTTTTTGCATTTGTGATAGTGTTGAAAAACCACTTTTCACACTTGTGTTAGTGTTGAAAAACCACTTTTCGCACTTGTGTTGATGCAGGAAACCACTTTTGCACTTGTATTAGTGTGGAAAAAACACTTTTCGCACTTGTGTTAGTGTTGAAAAACCACTTTTCACACTTGTGTTAGTGTTGAAAAACCACTTTTCGCACTTGTGTTGGTGCAGGAAACCACATTTGCACTTGTATTAGTGTGGAAAAACACTCTTTGCACTTGTGATAGTGTTGAAAAACCACTTTTCGCACTTGTGTTAGTGTTGAAAAACCACTTTTCGCGCTTGTGTTGGTGCAGGAAACCACTTTTGCACTTGTGTTAGTGTTGAAAAACCACTTTTTGCACTTGTGTTAGTGTTGAAAAACCACTTTTCGCACTTGTGTTGGTGCAGGAAACCACTTTTGCACTTGTATTAGTGTGGAAAAACCACTTTTCGCACTTGTGTTAATGTTGAAAAACCACTTTTCGCACTTGTGTTAGTGTTGAAAAACCACTTTTCGCACTTGTGTTGGTGCACGAAACCACTTTTGCACTTGTATTAGTGTGGAAAAAACACTTTTTGCACTTGATAGTGTTGAAAAACCACTTTTCGCACTTGTGGTAGTGTTGAAAAACCACTTTTCGCACTTGTGTTAGTGTTGAAAAACCACTTTTCGCACTTGTGTTGGTGCAGGAAACCACTTTTGCACTTGTATTAGTGTGGAAAAAACACTTTTTGCACTTGTGATAGTGTTGAAAAACCACTTTTCGCACTTGTGTTAGTGGTTAAGAACCACTTTTCGCACTTCTGTTGGTGTTGAAAAACCACTTTTCGCACTTGTGTTGGTGCAGGAAACCACTTTTGCACTTGTATTAGTGTGGAAAAACCACTTTTCGCACTTGTGTTGGTGCACTAAACCACTTTTGCACTTGTATTAGTGTGGAAAAAACACTTTTTGCACTTGTGATAGTGTTGAAAAACCACTTTTCGCACTTGTGTTAGTGTTGAAAAACCACTTTTCGCACTTGTGTTGGTGCAGGAAACCACTTTTGCAGTTGTATTAGTGTGGGAAAAACACTTTTCGCACTTGTGTTAGTGTTGAAAAACCACTTTTCGCACTTGTGTTAGTGTTGAAAAACCACTGCTCGCACTTGTATTGGTGCAGGAAACCACTTTTGCACTTGTATTAGTGTGGAAAAAAACACTTTTCGCACTTGTGTTAGTGTTGAAAAACCACTTTTCGCACTTGTGTTAGTGTTGAAAAACCACTTTTCGCACTTGTGTTAGTGTTGAAAAACCAACTTTCGCACTTGTGTTTGTGCAGGAAACCACTTTTGCACTTGTATTAGTGTGGAAAACCACTTTTCGCACTTGTGTTAGTGTTGAAAAACCACTTTTCACACTTGTGTTGGTGCAGGAAACCACTTTTGCACTTGTATTAGTGTGGAAAAAACACTTTTTGCACTTGTGATAGTGTTGAAAAACCACTTTTTGCACTTGTGTTAGTGTTGAAAAACCACTTTTCGCACTTGTGTTGGTGCAGGAAACCACTTTTGCACTTGTATTAGTGTGGAAAAACCACTTTTCGCACTTGTGTTAGTGTTGAAAAACCACTTTTCGCACTTGTGTTGGTGCAGGAAACCACTTTTCCACTTGTATTAGTGTGGAAAAAAACCACTTTTCGCACTTGTGTAGTGTTGAAAAACCACTGTTTGCATTTGTGTTAGTGTTGAAAAACCACTTTTCGCACTTGTGTTGGTGCAGGAAACCACATTTGCACTTGTATTAGTGTGGAAAAAACACTTTTTGCACTTGTGATAGTGTTGAAAAACCACTTTTCGAACTTGTGTTAGTGTTGAAAAACCACTTTTCGCACTTGTGTTGGTGCAGGAAACCACTTTTGCACTTGTATTAGTGTGAAAAAAACACTTTTAGCACTTGTGTTAGTGTTGAAAAACCACTTTTTGCATTTGTGTTAGTGTTGAAAAACGACTTTTTGCATTTGTGTTAGTGTTGAAAAACCACTTTTTGCATTTGTGTTAGTGTTGAAAAACCACTTTTCGCACTTGTGTTGGTGCAGGAAACCACTTTTGCACTTGTATTAGTGTGGAAAAAACACTTTTTGCACTTGTGATAGTGTTGAAAAACCACTTTTCGCACTTGTGTTAGTGTTGAAAAACCACTTTTCGCACTTGTGTTGGTGCAGGAAACCACTTTTGCACTTGTATTAGTGTGGAAAAACCACTTTTTGCACTTGTGATAGTGTTGAAAAACCACTCTTCGCACTTGTGTTAGTGTTGAAAAACCACTTTTCACACTTGTGTTGGTGCAGGAAACCACTTTTGCACTTGTATTAGTGTGGAAAAACCACTTTTCGCATTTGTGTTAGTGTTGAAAAACCACTTTTGCACTTGTATTAGTGTGGAAAAAACACTTTTTGCACTTGTGGTAGTGTTGAAAAACCACTTTTCGCACTTGTGTTAGTGTTGAAAAACCACTTTTCGCACTTGTGTTGGTGCAGGAAACCACTTTTGCAGTTGTATTAGTGTGGAAAAAACACTTTTCGCACTTGTGTTAGTGTTGAAAAACCACTTTTCGCACTTGTGTTAGTGTTGAAAAACCACTGCTCGCACTTGTATTGGTGCAGGAAACCACTTGTGCACTTGTATTAGTGTGGAAAAAAACACTTTTCGCACTTGTGTTAGTGTTGAAAAACCACTTTTCGCACTTGTGTTAGTGTTGAAAAACCACTTTTCGCACTTGTGTTAGTGTTGAAAAACCAACTTTCGCACTTGTGTTTGTGCAGGAAACCACTTTTGCACTTGTATTAGTGTGGAAAAACCACTTTTCGCACTTGTGTTAATGTTGAAAAACCACTTTTCGCACTTGTGTTAGTGTTGAAAAACCACTTTTCGCACTTGTGTTGGTGCACGAAACCACTTTTGCACTTGTATTAGTGTGGAAAAAACACTTTTTGCACTTGATAGTGTTGAAAAACCACTTTTCGCACTTGTGGTAGTGTTGAAAAACCACTTTTCGCACTTGTGTTAGTGTTGAAAAACCACTTTTCGCACTTGTGTTGGTGCAGGAAACCACTTTTGCACTTGTATTAGTGTGGAAAAAACACTTTTTGCACTTGTGATAGTGTTGAAAAACCACTTTTCGCACTTGTGTTAGTGGTTAAGAACCACTTTTCGCACTTCTGTTGGTGTTGAAAAACCACTTTTCGCACTTGTGTTGGTGCAGGAAACCACTTTTGCACTTGTATTAGTGTGGAAAAACCACTTTTCGCACTTGTGTTGGTGCACTAAACCACTTTTGCACTTGTATTAGTGTGGAAAAAACACTTTTTGCACTTGTGATAGTGTTGAAAAACCACTTTTCGCACTTGTGTTAGTGTTGAAAAACCACTTTTCGCACTTGTGTTGGTGCAGGAAACCACTTTTGCAGTTGTATTAGTGTGGGAAAAACACTTTTCGCACTTGTGTTAGTGTTGAAAAACCACTTTTCGCACTTGTGTTAGTGTTGAAAAACCACTGCTCGCACTTGTATTGGTGCAGGAAACCACTTTTGCACTTGTATTAGTGTGGAAAAAAACACTTTTCGCACTTGTGTTAGTGTTGAAAAACCACTTTTCGCACTTGTGTTAGTGTTGAAAAACCACTTTTCGCACTTGTGTTAGTGTTGAAAAACCAACTTTCGCACTTGTGTTTGTGCAGGAAACCACTTTTGCACTTGTATTAGTGTGGAAAACCACTTTTCGCACTTGTGTTAGTGTTGAAAAACCACTTTTCGCACTTGTGTTGGTGCAGGAAACCACTTTTGCACTTGTATTAGTGTGGAAAAAACACTTTTTGCACTTGTGATAGTGTTGAAAAACCACTTTTTGCACTTGTGTTAGTGTTGAAAAACCACTTTTCGCACTTGTGTTGGTGCAGGAAACCACTTTTGCACTTGTATTAGTGTGGAAAAACCACTTTTCGCACTTGTGTTAGTGTTGAAAAACCACTTTTCGCACTTGTGTTGGTGCAGGAAACCACTTTTCCACTTGTATTAGTGTGGAAAAAAACCACTTTTCGCACTTGTGTAGTGTTGAAAAACCACTGTTTGCATTTGTGTTAGTGTTGAAAAACCACTTTTCGCACTTGTGTTGGTGCAGGAAACCACATTTGCACTTGTATTAGTGTGGAAAAAACACTTTTTGCACTTGTGATAGTGTTGAAAAACCACTTTTCGAACTTGTGTTAGTGTTGAAAAACCACTTTTCGCACTTGTGTTGGTGCAGGAAACCACTTTTGCACTTGTATTAGTGTGAAAAAAACACTTTTAGCACTTGTGTTAGTGTTGAAAAACCACTTTTTGCATTTGTGTTAGTGTTGAAAAACGACTTTTTGCATTTGTGTTAGTGTTGAAAAACCACTTTTTGCATTTGTGTTAGTGTTGAAAAACCACTTTTCGCACTTGTGTTGGTGCAGGAAACCACTTTTGCACTTGTATTAGTGTGGAAAAAACACTTTTTGCACTTGTGATAGTGTTGAAAAACCACTTTTCGCACTTGTGTTAGTGTTGAAAAACCACTTTTCGCACTTGTGTTGGTGCAGGAAACCACTTTTGCACTTGTATTAGTGTGGAAAAACCACTTTTTGCACTTGTGATAGTGTTGAAAAACCACTTTTCGCACTTGTGTTAGTGTTGAAAAACCACTTTTCACACTTGTGTTGGTGCAGGAAACCACTTTTGCACTTGTATTAGTGTGGAAAAACCACTTTTCGCATTTGTGTTAGTGTTGAAAAACCACTTTTGCACTTGTATTAGTGTGGAAAAAACACTTTTTGCACTTGTGGTAGTGTTGAAAAACCACTTTTCGCACTTGTGTTAGTGTTGAAAAACCACTTTTCGCACTTGTGTTGGTGCAGGAAACCACTTTTGCAGTTGTATTAGTGTGGAAAAAACACTTTTCGCACTTGTGTTAGTGTTGAAAAACCACTTTTCGCACTTGTGTTAGTGTTGAAAAACCACTGCTCGCACTTGTATTGGTGCAGGAAACCACTTGTGCACTTGTATTAGTGTGGAAAAAAACACTTTTCGCACTTGTGTTAGTGTTGAAAAACCACTTTTCGCACTTGTGTTAGTGTTGAAAAACCACTTTTCGCACTTGTGTTAGTGTTGAAAAACCAACTTTCGCACTTGTGTTTGTGCAGGAAACCACTTTTGCACTTGTATTAGTGTGGAAAAACCACTTTTCGCACTTGTGTTGGTGCAGGAAACCACTTTTGCACTTGTATTAGTGTGGAAAAACCACTTTTGCACTTGTATTAGTGTGGAAAAACCACTTTTTGCACTTGTGATAGTGTTGAAAAACCACTTTTCGCACTTGTGTTAGTGTTGAAAAACCACTTTTCGCACTTGTGTTGGTGCAGGAAACCACTTTTCCACTTGTATTAGTGTGGAAAAAACACTTTTCGCACTTGTGTTAGTGTTGAAAAACCACTTTTCGCACTTGTGTTAGTGTTGAAAAACCGCTTTTCGCACTTGTGTTAGTGTTGAAAAACCACTTTTCGCACTTGTGTTGGTGCAGGGAACCACTTTTGCACTTGTATTAGTGTGGAAAAAACACTTTTTGCACTTGTGATAGTGTTGAAAAACCACTTTTCGCACTTGTGTTAGTGTTGAAAAACCACTTTTCGCACTTGTGTTGGTGCAGGAAACCACTTTTGCACTTGTATTAGTGTGGAAAAACCACTTTTTGCACTTGTGATAGTGTTGAAAAACCAATTTTCGCACTTGTGTTAGTGTTGAAAAACCACTTTTCACACTTGTGTTGGTGCAGGAAACCACTTTTGCACTTGTATTAGTGTGGAAAAACCACTTTTCGCATTTGTGTTAGTGTTGAAAAACCACTTTTGCACTTGTATTAGTATGGAAAAACCACTTTTCGCGCTTGTGTTAGTGTTGAAAAACCACTTTTCGCACTTGTGTTGGTGCAGGAAACCACTTTTGCACTTGTATTCGTGTGGAAAAAAACACTTTTTGCACTTGTGATAGTGTTGAAAAACCACTTTTCGCACCTGTGTTAGTGTTGAAAAACCACTTTTCGCACTTGTGTTGGTGCAGGAAACCACTTTTGCACTTGTACTAGTGTGGAAAAAACACTTTTGCACTTGTATTAGTGTGGAAAAACCACTTTTCACACTTGTGTTAGTGTTGAAAAACCACTTTTCGCACTTGTGTTAGTGTTGAAAAACCACTTTTCGCACTTGTGTTGGTGCAGGAAACTACTTTTGCACTTGTATTAGTGTATAAAAAACACTTCTTGCACTTGTGATAGTGTTGAAAAACCACTTTTCTCACTTGTGTTTGTGTTGAAAAACCACCCTCGCACTTGTGTTGGTGCAGGAAACCACTTTTGCACTTTTATTAGTGTGGAAAAAACACTTTTGCACTTGTATTAGTGTGGAAAAACCACTTTTCGCACTTGTGTTAGTGTTGAAAAACCACTTTTCGCACTTGTGTTAGTGTTGAAAAACCACTTTTCGCACTTGTGTTGGTGCAGGAAACCAGTTTTGCACTTGTATTAGTGTGGAAAAACCACTTTTGCACTTGTTTTAGTGTGGCAAAAACACTTTTTGCACTTGTGATAGTGTTGAAAAACCACTTTTCGCACTTGTGTTAGTCTTGAAAAATCACTTTTCGTACTTGTGTTGGTGCAGGAAACCACTTTTGCACTTGTATGAGTTTGGAAAAACCACTTTTCGCACTTGTGTTAGTGTTGAAAAACCACTTTTCGCATTTGTGTTAGTGTTGAAAAACCACTTTTCGCACTTGTGTTGGTGCAGGAAACCACTTTTGCACTTGTATTAGTGTTGAAAAACCACTTTTCGCACTTGTGTTAGTGTTGAAAAACCACTTTTTGCACTTGTGTTGGTGCAGGAAACCACTTTTGCACTTGTATTAGTGTGGAAAAAACACTTTTTGCGCTTGTTTTAGTGTTGAAAATCCACTTTTCGCACTTGTGTTGGTGCAGGAAACCACTTTTGCACTTGTATTAGTGTGGAAAAAACACTTTTTGCACTTGTGATAGTGTTGAAAAACCACTTTTCGCACTTGTGTTGGTGCAGGAAACCACTTTTGCACTTGTATTAGTGTGGAAAAAACACTTTTTGCATTTGTGATAGTGTTGAAAAACCACTTTTCGCACTTGTGTTAGTGTTGAAAAACCACTTTTCGCACTTGTGTTGGTGCAGGAAACCACATTTGCACTTGTATTAGTGTGGAAAAACACTCTTTGCACTTGTGATAGTGTTGAAAAACCACTTTTCGCACTTGTGTTAGTGTTGAAAAACCACTTTTTGCGCTTGTGTTGGTGCAGGAAACCACTTTTGCACTTGTGTTAGTGTTGAAAAACCACTTTTTGCACTTGTGTTAGTGTTGAAAAACCACTTTTCGCACTTGTGTTGGTGCAGGAAACCACTTTTGCACTTGTATTAGTGTGGAAAAACCACTTTTCGCACTTGTGTTAATGTTGAAAAACCACTTTTCGCACTTGTGTTAGTGTTGAAAAACCACTTTTCGCACTTGTGTTGGTGCACGAAACCACTTTTGCACTTGTATTAGTGTGGAAAAACCACTTTTCGCACTTGTGTTGGTGCACTAAACCACTTTTGCACTTGTATTAGTGTGGAAAAAACACTTTTTGCACTTGTGATAGTGTTGAAAAACCACTTTTCGCACTTGTGTTAGTGTTGAAAAACCACTTTTCGCACTTGTGCTGGTGCAGGAAACCACTTTTGCAGTTGTATTAGTGTGGAAAAAACACTTTTCGCACTTGTGTTAGTGTTGAAAAACCACTTTTCGCACTTGTGTTAGTGTTGAAAAACCACTTTTCGCACTTGTGTTGGTGCAGGAAACCACTTTTGCACTTGTATTAGTGTGGAAAAACCACTTTTCGCACTTGTGTTAATGTTGAAAAACCACTTTTCGCACTTGTGTTAGTGTTGAAAAACCACTTTTCGCACTTGTGTTGGTGCACGAAACCACTTTTGCACTTGTATTAGTGTGGAAAAACCACTTTTCGCACTTGTGTTGGTGCACTAAACCACTTTTGCACTTGTATTAGTGTGGAAAAAACACTTTTTGCACTTGTGATAGTGTTGAAAAACCACTTTTCGCACTTGTGTTAGTGTTGAAAAACCACTTTTCGCCCTTGTGCTGGTGCAGGAAACCACTTTTGCAGTTGTATTAGTGTGGAAAAAACACTTTTCGCACTTGTGTTAGTGTTGAAAAACCACTTTTCGCACTTGTGTTAGTGTTGAAAAACCACTGCTCGCACTTGTATTGGTGCAGGAAACCACTTTTGCACTTGTATTAGTGTGGAAAAAAACACTTTTCGCACTTGTGTTAGTGTTGAAAAACCACTTTTCGCACTTGTGTTAGTGTTGAAAAACCACTTTTCGCACTTGTGTTAGTGTTGAAAAACCAACTTTCGCACTTGTGTTTGTGCAGGAAACCACTTTTGCACTTGTATTAGTGTGGAAAAACCACTTTTCGCACTTGTGTTAGTGTTGAAAAACCACTTTTCGCACTTGTGTTGGTGCAGGAAACCACTTTTGCACTTGTATTAGTGTGGAAAAAAACACTTTTTGCACTTGTGATAGTGTTGAAAAACCACTTTTCGCACTTGTGTTAGTGTTGAAAAACCACTTTTCGCACTTGTGTTGGTGCAGGAAACCACTTTTGCACTTGTATTAGTGTGGAAAAACCACTTTTTGCACTTGTGTTAGTGTTGAAAAACCACTTTTCGCACTTGTGTTGGTGCAGGAAACCACTTTTGCACTTGTATTAGTGTGGAAAAACCACTTTTCGCACTTGTGTTAATGTTGAAAAACCACTTTTCGCACTTGTGTTAGTGTTGAAAAACCACTTTTCGCACTTGTGTTGGTGCAGGAAACCACTTTTGCACTTGTATTAGTGTGGAAAAAACACTTTTTGCACTTGATAGTGTTGAAAAACCACTTTTCGCACTTGTGTTAGTGGTTAAGAACCACTTTTCGCACTTCTGTTGGTGTTGAAAAACCACTTTTCGCACGTGTTGGTGCAGGAAACCACTTTTGCACTTGTATTAGTGTGGAAAAACCACTTTTCGCACTTGTGTTGGTGCACTAAACCACTTTTGCACTTGTATTAGTGTGGAAAAAACACTTTTTGCACTTGTGATAGTGTTGAAAAACCACTTTTCGCACTTGTGTTAGTGTTGAAAAACCACTTTTCGCACTTGTGCTGGTGCAGGAAACCACTTTTGCAGTTGTATTAGTGTGGAAAAAACACTTTTCGCACTTGTGTTAGTGTTGAAAAACCACTTTTCGCACTTGTGTTAGTGTTGAAAAACCACTGCTCGCACTTGTATTGGTGCAGGAAACCACTTTTGCACTTGTATTAGTGTGGAAAAAAAAACTTTTCGCACTTGTGTTAGTGTTGAAAAACCACTTTTCGCACTTGTGTTAGTGTTGAAAAACCACTTTTCGCACTTGTGTTAGTGTTGAAAAACCAACTTTCGCACTTGTGTTTGTGCAGGAAACCACTTTTGCACTTGTATTAGTGTGGAAAAACCACTTTTCGCACTTGTGTTAGTGTTGAAAAACCACTTTTCGCACTTGTGTTGGTGCAGGAAACCACTTTTGCACTTGTATTAGTGTGGAAAAAAACACTTTTTGCACTTGTGATAGTGTTGAAAAACCACTTTTCGCACTTGTGTTAGTGTTGAAAAACCACTTTTCGCACTTGTGTTGGTGCAGGAAACCACTTTTGCACTTGTATTAGTGTGGAAAAACCACTTTTTGCACTTGTGTTAGTGTTGAAAAACCACTTTTCGCACTTGTGTTGGTGCAGGAAACCACTTTTCCACTTGTATTAGTGTGGAAAAAACCACTTTTCGCACTTGTGTAGTGTTGAAAAACCACTGTTTGCATTTGTGTTAGTGTTGAAAAACCACTTTTCGCACTTGTGTTGGTGCAGGAAACCACATTTGCACTTGTATTAGTGTGGAAAAAACACTTTTTGCACTTGTGATAGTGTTGAAAAACCACTTTTCGAACTTGTGTTAGTGTTGAAAAACCACTTTTCGCACTTGTGTTGGTGCAGGAAACCACTTTTGCACTTGTATTAGTGTGAAAAAAACACTTTTAGCACTTGTGTTAGTGTTGAAAAACCACTTTTTGCATTTGTGTTAGTGTTGAAAAACCACTTTTTGCATTTGTGTTAGTGTTGAAAAACCACTTTTTGCATTTGTGTTAGTGTTGAAAAACCACTTTTCGCACTTGTGTTGGTGCAGGAAACCACTTTTGCACTTGTATTAGTGTGGAAAAAACACTTTTCGCACTTGTGTTAGTGTTGAAAAACCACTTTTCGCACTTGTGTTAGTGTTGAAAAACCGCTTTTCGCACTTGTGTTAGTGTTGAAAAACCACTTTTCGCACTTGTGTTGGTGCAGGGAACCACTTTTGCACTTGTATTAGTGTGGAAAAAACACTTTTTGCACTTGTGATAGTGTTGAAAAACCACTTTTCGCACTTGTGTTAGTGTTGAAAAACCACTTTTCGCACTTGTGTTGGTGCAGGAAACCACTTTTGCACTTGTATTAGTGTGGAAAAACCACTTTTTGCACTTGTGATAGTGTTGAAAAACCACTTTTCGCACTTGTGTTAGTGTTGAAAAACCACTTTTCACACTTGTGTTGGTGCAGGAAACCACTTTTGCACTTGTATTAGTGTGGAAAAACCACTTTTCGCATTTGTGTTAGTGTTGAAAAACCACTTTTGCACTTGTATTAGTATGGAAAAACCACTTTTCGCGCTTGTGTTAGTGTTGAAAAACCACTTTTCGCACTTGTGTTGGTGCAGGAAACCACTTTTGCACTTGTATTCGTGTGGAAAAAAACACTTTTTGCACTTGTGATAGTGTTGAAAAACCACTTTTCGCACCTGTGTTAGTGTTGAAAAACCACTTTTCGCACTTGTGTTGGTGCAGGAAACCACTTTTGCACTTGTACTAGTGTGGAAAAAACACTTTTGCACTTGTATTAGTGTGGAAAAACCACTTTTCACACTTGTGTTAGTGTTGAAAAACCACTTTTCGCACTTGTGTTAGTGTTGAAAAACCACTTTTCGCACTTGTGTTGGTGCAGGAAACTACTTTTGCACTTGTATTAGTGTGGAAAAAACACTTCTTGCACTTGTGATAGTGTTGAAAAACCACTTTTCGCACTTGTGTTTGTGTTGAAAAACCACTTTTCGCACTTGTGTTGGTGCAGGAAACCACTTTTGCACTTTTATTAGTGTGGAAAAAACACTTTTGCACTTGTATTAGTGTGGAAAAACCACTTTTCGCACTTGTGTTAGTGTTGAAAAACCACTTTTCGCACTTGTGTTAGTGTTGAAAAACCACTTTTCGCACTTGTGTTGGTGCAGGAAACCAGTTTTGCACTTGTATTAGTGTGGAAAAACCACTTTTGCACTTGTTTTAGTGTGGAAAAAACACTTTTTGCACTTGTGATAGTGTTGAAAAACCACTTTTCGCACTTGTGTTAGTCTTGAAAAATCACTTTTCGTACTTGTGTTGGTGCAGGAAACCACTTTTGCACTTGTATGAGTTTGGAAAAACCACTTTTCGCACTTGTGTTAGTGTTGAAAAACCACTTTTCGCATTTGTGTTAGTGTTCAAAAACCACTTTTCGCACTTGTGTTGGTGCAGGAAACCACTTTTGCACTTGTATTAGTGTTGAAAAACCACTTTTCGCACTTGTGTTAGTGTTGAAAAACCACTTTTTGCACTTGTGTTGGTGCAGGAAACCACTTTTGCACTTGTATTAGTGTGGAAAAAACACTTTTTGCGCTTGTTTTAGTGTTGAAAATCCACTTTTCGCACTTGTGTTGGTGCAGGAAACCACTTTTGCACTTGTATTAGTGTGGAAAAAACACTTTTTGCACTTGTGATAGTGTTGAAAAACCACTTTTCGCACTTGTGTTGGTGCAGGAAACCACTTTTGCACTTGTATTAGTGTGGAAAAAACACTTTTTGCATTTGTGATAGTGTTGAAAAACCACTTTTCACACTTGTGTTAGTGTTGAAAAACCACTTTTCGCACTTGTGTTGATGCAGGAAACCACTTTTGCACTTGTATTAGTGTGGAAAAAACACTTTTCGCACTTGTGTTAGTGTTGAAAAACCACTTTTCACACTTGTGTTAGTGTTGAAAAACCACTTTTCGCACTTGTGTTGGTGCAGGAAACCACATTTGCACTTGTATTAGTGTGGAAAAACACTCTTTGCACTTGTGATAGTGTTGAAAAACCACTTTTCGCACTTGTGTTAGTGTTGAAAAACCACTTTTCGCGCTTGTGTTGGTGCAGGAATCCACTTTTGCACTTGTGTTAGTGTTGAAAAACCACTTTTTGCACTTGTGTTAGTGTTGAAAAACCACTTTTCGCACTTGTGTTGGTGCAGGAAACCACTTTTGCACTTGTATTAGTGTGGAAAAACCACTTTTCGCACTTGTGTTAATGTTGAAAAACCACTTTTCGCACTTGTGTTAGTGTTGAAAAACCACTTTTCGCACTTGTGTTGGTGCACGAAACCACTTTTGCACTTGTATTAGTGTGGAAAAAACACTTTTTGCACTTGATAGTGTTGAAAAACCACTTTTCGCACTTGTGGTAGTGTTGAAAAACCACTTTTCGCACTTGTGTTAGTGTTGAAAAACCACTTTTCGCACTTGTGTTGGTGCAGGAAACCACTTTTGCACTTGTATTAGTGTGGAAAAAACACTTTTTGCACTTGTGATAGTGTTGAAAAACCACTTTTCGCACTTGTGTTAGTGGTTAAGAACCACTTTTCGCACTTCTGTTGGTGTTGAAAAACCACTTTTCGCACTTGTGTTGGTGCAGGAAACCACTTTTGCACTTGTATTAGTGTGGAAAAACCACTTTTCGCACTTGTGTTGGTGCACTAAACCACTTTTGCACTTGTATTAGTGTGGAAAAAACACTTTTTGCACTTGTGATAGTGTTGAAAAACCACTTTTCGCACTTGTGTTAGTGTTGAAAAACCACATTTCGCACTTGTGTTGGTGCAGGAAACCACTTTTGCAGTTGTATTAGTGTGGAAAAAACACTTTTCGCACTTGTGTTAGTGTTGAAAAACCACTTTTCGCACTTGTGTTGGTGCAGGAAACCACTTTTGCACTTGTATTAGTGTGAAAAAAACACTTTTCGCACTTGTGTAGTGTTGAAAAACCACTGTTTGCATTTGTGTTAGTGTTGAAAAACCACTTTTCGCACTTGTGTTGGTGCAGGAAACCACATTTGCACTTGTATTAATGTGGAAAAAACACTTTTTGCACTTGTGATAGTGTTGAAAAACCACTTTTCGAACTTGTGTTAGTGTTGAAAAACCACTTTTCGCACTTGTGTTGGTGCAGGAAACCACTTTTGCACTTGTATTAGTGTGAAAAAAACACTTTTAGCACTTGTGTTAGTGTTGAAAAACCATTTTTGCATTTGTGTTAGTGTTGAAAAACCACTTTTTGCATTTGTGTTAGTGTTGAAAAACCACTTTTTGCATTTGTGTTAGTATTGAAAAACCACTTTTCGCACTTGTGTTGGTGCAGGAAACCACTTTTGCACTTGTATTAGTGTGGAAAAAACACTTTTCGCACTTGTGTTAGTGTTGAAAAACCACTTTTCGCACTTGTGTTAGTGTTGAAAAACCGCTTTTCGCACTTGTGTTAGTGTTGAAAAACCACTTTTCGCACTTGTGTTGGTGCAGGGAACCACTTTTGCACTTGTATTAGTGTGGAAAAAACACTTTTTGCACTTGTGATAGTGTTGAAAAACCACTTTTCGCACTTGTGTTAGTGTTGAAAAACCACTTTTCGCACTTGTGTTGGTGCAGGAAACCACTTTTGCACTTGTATTAGTGTGGAAAAACCACTTTTTGCACTTGTGATAGTGTTGAAAAACCACTTTTCGCACTTGTGTTAGTGTTGAAAAACCACTTTTCACACTTGTGTTGGTGCAGGAAACCACTTTTGCACTTGTATTAGTGTGGAAAAACCACTTTTCGCATTTGTGTTAGTGTTGAAAAACCACTTTTGCACTTGTATTAGTATGGAAAAACCACTTTTCGCGCTTGTGTTAGTGTTGAAAAACCACTTTTCGCACTTGTGTTGGTGCAGGAAACCACTTTTGCACTTGTATTAGTGTGGAAAAAACACTTTTTGCACTTGTGATAGTGTTGAAAAACCACTTTTCGCACTTGTGTTAGTGGTTAAGAACCACTTTTCGCACTTCTGTTGGTGTTGAAAAACCACTTTTCGCACTTGTGTTGGTGCAGGAAACCACTTTTGCACTTGTATTAGTGTGGAAAAACCACTTTTCGCACTTGTGTTGGTGCACTAAACCACTTTTGCACTTGTATTAGTGTGGAAAAAACACTTTTTGCATTTGTGATAGTGTTGAAAAACCACTTTTCGCACTTGTGTTAGTGTTGAAAAACCACTTTTCGCACTTGTGTTGGTGCAGGAAACCACTTTTGCAGTTGTATTAGTGTGGAAAAAACACTTTTCGCACTTGTGTTAGTGTTGAAAAACCACTTTTCGCACTTGTGTTGGTGCAGGAAACCACTTTTGCACTTGTATTAGTGTGAAAAAAACACTTTTCGCACTTGTGTAGTGTTGAAAAACCACTGTTTGCATTTGTGTTAGTGTTGAAAAACCACTTTTCGCACTTGTGTTGGTGCAGGAAACCACATTTGCACTTGTATTAGTGTGGAAAAAACACTTTTTGCACTTGTGATAGTGTTGAAAAACCACTTTTCGAACTTGTGTTAGTGTTGAAAAACCACTTTTCGCACTTGTGTTGGTGCAGGAAACCACTTTTGCACTTGTATTAGTGTGAAAAAAACACTTTTAGCACTTGTGTTAGTGTTGAAAAACCACTTTTTGCATTTGTGTTGTGTTGAAAAACCACTTTTTGCATTTGTGTTAGTGTTGAAAAACCACTTTTTGCATTTGTGTTAGTGTTGAAAAACCACTTTTCGCACTTGTGTTGGTGCAGGAAACCACTTTTGCACTTGTATTAGTGTGGAAAAAACACTTTTCGCACTTGTGTTAGTGTTGAAAAACCACTTTTCGCACTTGTGTTAGTGTTGAAAAACCGCTTTTCGCACTTGTGTTAGTGTTGAAAAACCACTTTTCGCACTTGTGTTGGTGCAGGGAACCACTTTTGCACTTGTATTAGTGTGGAAAAAACACTTTTTGCACTTGTGATAGTGTTGAAAAACCACTTTTCGCACTTGTGTTAGTGTTGAAAAACCACTTTTCGCACTTGTGTTGGTGCAGGAAACCACTTTTGCACTTGTATTAGTGTGGAAAAACCACTTTTTGCACTTGTGATAGTGTTGAAAAACCACTTTTCGCACTTGTGTTAGTGTTGAAAAAAACACTTTTTGCACTTGTGATAGTGTTGAAAAACCACTTTTCGCACTTGTGTTAGTGTTGAAAAACCACTTTTCGCACTTGTGTTGGTGCAGGAAACCACTTTTGCACTTGTATTAGTGTGGAAAAACCACTTTTCGCACTTGTGTTAGTGTTGAAAAACCACTTTTCGCACTTGTGTTGGTGCAGGAAACCACTTTTCCACTTGTATTAGTGTGGAAAAAACCACTTTTCGCACTTGTGTAGTGTTGAAAAACCACTGTTTGCATTTGTGTTAGTGTTGAAAAACCACTTTTCGCACTTGTGTTGGTGCAGGAAACCACATTTGCACTTGTATTAGTGTGGAAAAAACACTTTTTGCACTTGTGATAGTGTTGAAAAACCACTTTTCGAACTTGTGTTAGTGTTGAAAAACCACTTTTCGCACTTGTGTTGGTGCAGGAAACCACTTTTGCACTTGTATTAGTGTGAAAAAAACACTTTTAGCACTTGTGTTAGTGTTGAAAAACCACTTTTTGCATTTGTGTTAGTGTTGAAAAACCACTTTTTGCATTTGTGTTAGTGTTGAAAAACCACTTTTTGCATGTGTGTTAGTGTTGAAAAACCACTTTTCGCACTTGTGTTGGTGCAGGAAACCACTTTTGCACTTGTATTAGTGTGGAAAAAACACTTTTCGCACTTGTGTTAGTGTTGAAAAACCACTTTTCGCACTTGTGTTAGTGTTGAAAAACCGCTTTTCGCACTTGTGTTAGTGTTGAAAAACCACTTTTCGCACTTGTGTTGGTGCAGGGAACCACTTTTGCACTTGTATTAGTGTGGAAAAAACACTTTTTGCACTTGTGATAGTGTTGAAAAACCACTTTTCGCACTTGTGTTAGTGTTGAAAAACCACTTTTCGCACTTGTGTTGGTGCAGGAAACCACTTTTGCACTTGTATTAGTGTGGAAAAACCACTTTTTGCACTTGTGATAGTGTTGAAAAACCACTTTTCGCACTTGTGTTAGTGTTGAAAAACCACTTTTCACACTTGTGTTGGTGCAGGAAACCACTTTTGCACTTGTATTAGTGTGGAAAAACCACTTTTCGCATTTGTGTTAGTGTTGAAAAACCACTTTTGCACTTGTATTAGTATGGAAAAACCACTTTTTGCGCTTGTGTTAGTGTTGAAAAACCACTTTTCGCACTTGTGTTGGTGCAGGAAACCACTTTTGCACTTGTATTCGTGTGGAAAAAAACACTTTTTGCACTTGTGATAGTGTTGAAAAACCACTTTTCGCACCTGTGTTAGTGTTGAAAAACCACTTTTCGCACTTGTGTTGGTGCAGGAAACCACTTTTGCACTTGTACTAGTGTGGAAAAAACACTTTTGCACTTGTATTAGTGTGGAAAAACCACTTTTCACACTTGTGTTAGTGTTGAAAAACCACTTTTCGCACTTGTGTTAGTGTTGAAAAACCACTTTTCGCACTTGTGTTGGTGCAGGAAACTACTTTTGCACTTGTATTAGTGTGGAAAAAACACTTCTTGCACTTGTGATAGTGTTGAAAAACCACTTTTCGCACTTGTGTTTGTGTTGAAAAACCACTTTTTGCACTTGTGTTGGTGCAGGAAACCACTTTTGCACTTTTATTAGTGTGGAAAAAACACTTTTGCACTTGTATTAGTGTGGAAAAACCACTTTTCGCACTTGTGTTAGTGTTGAAAAACCACTTTTCGCACTTGTGTTAGTGTTGAAAAACCACTTTTCGCACTTGTGTTGGTGCAGGAAACCAGTTTTGCACTTGTATTAGTGTGGAAAAACCACTTTTGCACTTGTTTTAGTGTGGAAAAAACACTTTTTGCACTTGTGATAGTGTTGAAAAACCACTTTTCGCACTTGTGTTAGTCTTGAAAAATCACTTTTCGTACTTGTGTTGGTGCAGGAAACCACTTTTGCACTTGTATGAGTTTGGAAAAACCACTTTTCGCACTTGTGTTAGTGTTGAAAAACCACTTTTCGCATTTGTGTTAGTGTTGAAAAACCACTTTTCGCACTTGTGTTGGTGCAGGAAACCACTTTTGCACTTGTATTAGTGTTGAAAAACCACTTTTCGCACTTGTGTTAGTGTTGAAAAACCACTTTTCGCACTTGTGTTGGTGCAGGAAACCACTTTTGCACTTGTATTAGTGTGGAAAAAACACTTTTTGCACTTGTGATAGTGTTGAAAAACCACTTTTCGCACTTGTGTTGGTGCAGGAAACCACTTTTGCACTTGTATTAGTGTGGAAAAAACACTTTTTGCATTTGTGATAGTGTTGAAAAACCACTTTTCACACTTGTGTTAGTGTTGAAAAACCACTTTTCGCACTTGTGTTGATGCAGGAAACCACTTTTGCACTTGTATTAGTGTGGAAAAAACACTTTTCGCACTTGTGTTAGTGTTGAAAAACCACTTTTCACACTTGTGTTGGTGCAGGAAACCACATTTGCACTTGTATTAGTGTGGAAAAACACTCTTTGCACTTGTGATAGTGTTGAAAAACCACTTTTCGCACTTGTGTTAGTGTTGAAAAACCACTTTTCGCGCTTGTGTTGGTGCAGGAAACCACTTTTGCACTTGTGTTAGTGTTGAAAAACCACTTTTTGCATTTGTGTTAGTGTTGAAAAACCACTTTTCGCACTTGTGTTGGTGCAGGAAACCACTTTTGCACTTGTATTAGTGTGGAAAAACCACTTTTCGCACTTGTGTTAATGTTGAAAAACCACTTTTCGCACTTGTGTTAGTGTTGAAAAACCACTTTTCGCACTTGTGTTGGTGCACGAAACCACTTTTGCACTTGTATTAGTGTGGAAAAAACACTTTTTGCACTTGATAGTGTTGAAAAACCACTTTTCGCACTTGTGGTAGTGTTGAAAAACCACTTTTCGCACTTGTGTTAGTGTTGAAAAACCACTTTTCGCACTTGTGTTGGTGCAGGAAACCACTTTTGCACTTGTATTAGTGTGGAAAAAACACTTTTTGCACTTGTGATAGTGTTGAAAAACCACTTTTCGCACTTGTGTTAGTGGTTAAGAACCACTTTTCGCACTTCTGTTGGTGTTGAAAAACCACTTTTCGCACTTGTGTTGGTGCAGGAAACCACTTTTGCACTTGTATTAGTGTGGAAAAACCACTTTTCGCACTTGTGTTGGTGCACTAAACCACTTTTGCACTTGTATTAGTGTGGAAAAAACACTTTTTGCACTTGTGATAGTGTTGAAAAACCACTTTTCGCACTTGTGTTAGTGTTGAAAAACCACTTTTCGCACTTGTGTTGGTGCAGGAAACCACTTTTGCAGTTGTATTAGTGTGGAAAAAACACTTTTCGCACTTGTGTTAGTGTTGAAAAACCTCTTTTCGCACTTGTGTTGGTGCAGGAAACCACTTTTGCACTTGTATTAGTGTGAAAAAAACACTTTTCGCACTTGTGTAGTGTTGAAAAACCACTGTTTGCATTTGTGTTAGTGTTGAAAAACCACTTTTCGCACTTGTGTTGGTGCAGGAAACCACATTTGCACTTGTATTAGTGTGGAAAAAACACTTTTTGCACTTGTGATAGTGTTGAAAAACCACTTTTCGAACTTGTGTTAGTGTTGAAAAACCACTTTTCGCACTTGTGTTGGTGCAGGAAACCACTTTTGCACTTGTATTAGTGTGAAAAAAACACTTTTAGCACTTGTGTTAGTGTTGAAAAACCACTTTTTGCATTTGTGTTAGTGTTGAAAAACCACTTTTTGCATTTGTGTTAGTGTTGAAAAACCACTTTTTGCATTTGTGTTAGTGTTGAAAAACCACTTTTCGCACTTGTGTTGGTGCAGGAAACCACTTTTGCACTTGTATTAGTGTGGAAAAAACACTTTTCGCACTTGTGTTAGTGTTGAAAAACCACTTTTCGCACTTGTGTTAGTGTTGAAAAACCGCTTTTCGCACTTGTGTTAGTGTTGAAAAACCACTTTTCGCACTTGTGTTGGTGCAGGGAACCACTTTTGCACTTGTATCAGTGTGGAAAAAACACTTTTTGCACTTGTGATAGTGTTGAAAAACCACTTTTCGCACTTGTGTTAGTGTTGAAAAACCACTTTTCGCACTTGTGTTGGTGCAGGAAACCACTTTTGCACTTGTATTAGTGTGGAAAAACCACTTTTTGCACTTGTGATAGTGTTGAAAAACCACTTTTCGCACTTGTGTTAGTGTTGAAAAACCACTTTTCACACTTGTGTTGGTGCAGGAAACCACTTTTGCACTTGTATTAGTGTGGAAAAACCACTTTTCGCATTTGTGTTAGTGTTGAAAAACCACTTTTGCACTTGTATTAGTATGGAAAAACCACTTTTCGCGCTTGTGTTAGTGTTGAAAAACCACTTTTCGCACTTGTGTTGGTGCAGGAAACCACTTTTGCACTTGTATTCGTGTGGAAAAAAACACTTTTTGCACTTGTGATAGTGTTGAAAAACCACTTTTCGCACCTGTGTTAGTGTTGAAAAACCACTTTTCGCACTTGTGTTGGTGCAGGAAACCACTTTTGCACTTGTACTAGTGTGGAAAAAACACTTTTGCACTTGTATTAGTGTGGAAAAACCACTTTTCACACTTGTGTTAGTGTTGAAAAACCACTTTTCGCACTTGTGTTAGTGTTGAAAAACCACTTTTCGCACTTGTGTTGGTGCAGGAAACTACTTTTGCACTTGTATTAGTGTGGAAAAAACACTTCTTGCACTTGTGATAGTGTTGAAAAACCACTTTTCGCACTTGTGTTTGTGTTGAAAAACCACTTTTCGCACTTGTGTTGGTGCAGGAAACCACTTTTGCACTTTTATTAGTGTGGAAAAAACACATTTTCACTTGTATTAGTGTGGAAAAACCACTTTTCGCACTTGTGTTAGTGTTGAAAAACCACTTTTCGCACTTGTGTTAGTGTTGAAAAACCACTTTTCGCACTTGTGTTGGTGCAGGAAACCAGTTTTGCACTTGTATTAGTGTGGAAAAACCACTTTTGCACTTGTTTTAGTGTGGAAAAAACACTTTTTGCACTTGTGATAGTGTTGAAAAACCACTTTTCGCACTTGTGTTAGTCTTGAAAAATCACTTTTCGTACTTGTCTTGGTGCAGGAAACCACTTTTGCACTTGTATGAGTTTGGAAAAACCACTTTTCGCACTTGTGTTAGTGTTGAAAAACCACTTTTCGCACTTGTGTTGGTGCAGGAAACCACTTTTGCACTTGTATTAGTGTGGAAAAACCACTTTTCGCACTTGTGTTAATGTTGAAAAACCACTTTTCGCACTTGTGTTAGTGTTGAAAAACCACTTTTCGCACTTGTGTTGGTGCACGAAACCACTTTTGCACTTGTATTAGTGTGGAAAAAACACTTTTTGCACTTGATAGTGTTGAAAAACCACTTTTCGCACTTGTGGTAGTGTTGAAAAACCACTTTTCGCACTTGTGTTAGTGTTGAAAAACCACTTTTCGCACTTGTGTTGGTGCAGGAAACCACTTTTGCACTTGTATTAGTGTGGAAAAAACACTTTTTGCACTTGTGATAGTGTTGAAAAACCACTTTTCGCACTTGTGTTAGTGGTTAAGAACCACTTTTCGCACTTCTGTTGGTGTTGAAAAACCACTTTTCGCACTTGTGTTGGTGCAGGAAACCACTTTTGCACTTGTATTAGTGTGGAAAAACCACTTTTCGCACTTGTGTTGGTGCACTAAACCACTTTTGCACTTGTATTAGTGTGGAAAAAACACTTTTTGCACTTGTGATAGTGTTGAAAAACCACTTTTCGCACTTGTGTTAGTGTTGAAAAACCACTTTTCGCACTTGTGTTGGTGCAGGAAACCACTTTTGCAGTTGTATTAGTGTGGAAAAAACACTTTTCGCACTTGTGTTAGTGTTGAAAAACCACTTTTCGCACTTGTGTTGGTGCAGGAAACCACTTTTGCACTTGTATTAGTGTGAAAAAAACACTTTTCACACTTGTGTAGTGTTGAAAAACCACTGTTTGCATTTGTGTTAGTGTTGAAAAACCACTTTTCGCACTTGTGTTGGTGCAGGAAACCACATTTGCACTTGTATTAGTGTGGAAAAAACACTTTTTGCACTTGTGATAGTGTTGAAAAACCACTTTTCGAACTTGTGTTAGTGTTGAAAAACCACTTTTCGCACTTGTGTTGGTGCAGGAAACCACTTTTGCACTTGTATTAGTGTGAAAAAAACACTTTTAGCACTTGTGTTAGTGTTGAAAAACCACTTTTTGCATTTGTGTTAGTGTTGAAAAACCACTTTTTGCATTTGTGTTAGTGTTGAAAAACCACTTTTTGCATTTGTGTTAGTGTTGAAAAACCACTTTTCGCACTTGTGTTGGTGCAGGAAACCACTTTTGCACTTGTATTAGTGTGGAAAAAACACTTTTTGCACTTGTGTTAGTGTTGAAAAACCACTTTTCGCACTTGTGTTAGTGTTGAAAAACCGCTTTTCGCACTTGTGTTAATGTTGAAAAACCACTTTTCGCACTTGTGTTGGTGCAGGGAACCACTTTTGCACTTGTATTAGTGTGGAAAAAACACTTTTTGCACTTGTGATAGTGTTGAAAAACCACTTTTCGCACTTGTGTTAGTGTTGAAAAACCACTTTTCGCACTTGTGTTGGTGCAGGAAACCACTTTTGCACTTGTATTAGTGTGGAAAAACCACTTTTTGCACTTGTGATAGTGTTGAAAAACCACTTTTCGCACTTGTGTTAGTGTTGAAAAACCACTTTTCACACTTGTGTTGGTGCAGGAAACCACTTTTGCACTTGTATTAGTGTGGAAAAACCACTTTTCGCATTTGTGTTAGTGTTGAAAAACCACTTTTGCACTTGTATTAGTATGGAAAAACCACTTTTCGCGCTTGTGTTAGTGTTGAAAAACCACTTTTCGCACTTGTGTTGGTGCAGGAAACCACTTTTGCACTTGTATTCGTGTGGAAAAAAACACTTTTTGCACTTGTGATAGTGTTGAAAAACCACTTTTCGCACCTGTGTTAGTGTTGAAAAACCACTTTTCGCACTTGTGTTGGTGCAGGAAACCACTTTTGCACTTGTACTAGTGTGGAAAAAACACTTTTGCACTTGTATTAGTGTGGAAAAACCACTTTTCACACTTGTGTTAGTGTTGAAAAACCACTTTTCGCACTTGTGTTAGTGTTGAAAAACCACTTTTCGCACTTGTGTTGGTGCAGGAAACTACTTTTGCACTTGTATTAGTGTGGAAAAAACACTTCTTGCACTTGTGATAGTGTTGAAAAACCACTTTTCGCACTTGTGTTTGTGTTGAAAAACCACTTTTCGCACTTGTGTTGGTGCAGGAAACCACTTTTGCACTTTTATTAGTGTGGAAAAAACACTTTTGCACTTGTATTAGTGTGGAAAAACCACTTTTCGCACTTGTGTTAGTGTTGAAAAACCACTTTTCGCACTTGTGTTAGTGTTGAAAAACCACTTTTCGCACTTGTGTTGGTGCAGGAAACCAGTTTTGCACTTGTATTAGTGTGGAAAAACCACTTTTGCACTTGTTTTAGTGTGGAAAAAACACTTTTTGCACTTGTGATAGTGTTGAAAAACCACTTTTCGCACTTGTGTTAGTCTTGAAAAATCACTTTTCGTACTTGTCTTGGTGCAGGAAACCACTTTTGCACTTGTATGAGTTTGGAAAAACCACTTTTCGCACTTGTGTTAGTGTTGAAAAACCACTTTTCGCATTTGTGTTAGTGTTGAAAAACCACTTTTCGCACTTGTGTTGGTGCAGGAAACCACTTTTGCACTTGTATTAGTGTTGAAAAACCACTTTTCGCACTTGTGTTAGTGTTGAAAAACCACTTTTTGCACTTGTGTTGGTGCAGGAAACCACTTTTGCACTTGTATTAGTGTGGAAAAAACACTTTTTGCACTTGTGATAGTGTTGAAAAACCACTTTTCGCACTTGTGTTGGTGCAGGAAACCACTTTTGCACTTGTATTAGTGTGGAAAAAACACTTTTTGCATTTGTGATAGTGTTGAAAAACCACTTTTCACACTTGTGTTAGTGTTGAAAAACCACTTTTCGCACTTGTGTTGATGCAGGAAACCACTTTTGCACTTGTATTAGTGTGGAAAAAACACTTTTCGCACTTGTGTTAGTGTTGAAAAACCACTTTTCACACTTGTGTTAGTGTTGAAAAACCACTTTTTGCACTTGTGTTAGTGTTGAAAAACCACTTTTCGCACTTGTGTTGGTGCAGTAAACCACTTTTGCACTTGTATTAGTGTGGAAAAACCACTTTTCGCACTTGTGTTAATATTGAAAAACCACTTTTCGCACTTGTGTTAGTGTTGAAAAACCACTTTTCGCACTTGTGTTGGTGCACGAAACCACTTTTGCACTTGTTTTAGTGTGGAAAAAACACTTTTTGCACTTGATAGTGTTGAAAAACCACTTTTCGCACTTGTGGTAGTGTTGAAAAACCACTTTTCGCACTTGTGTTAGTGTTGAAAAACCACTTTTTGCACTTGTGTTGGTGCAGGAAACCACTTTTGCACTTGTATTAGTGTGGAAAAAACACTTTTTGCACTTGTGATAGTGTTGAAAAACCACTTTTCGCACTTGTGTTAGTGGTTAAGAACCACTTTTCGCACTTCTGTTGGTGTTGAAAAACCACTTTTCGCACTTGTGTTGGTGCAGGAAACCACTTTTGCACTTGTATTAGTGTGGAAAAACCACTTTTCGCACTTGTGTTGGTGCACTAAACCACTTTTGCACTTGTATTAGTGTGGAAAAAACACTTTTTGCACTTGTGATAGTGTTGAAAAACCACTTTTCGCACTTGTGTTAGTGTTGAAAAACCACTTTTCGCACTTGTGTTGGTGCAGGAAACCACTTTTGCAGTTGTATTAGTGTGGAAAAAACACTTTTCGCACTTGTGTTAGTGTTGAAAAACCACTTTTCGCACTTGTGTTGGTGCAGGAAACCACTTTTGCACTTGTATTAGTGTGAAAAAAACACTTTTCGCACTTGTGTAGTGTTGAAAAACCACTGTTTGCATTTGTGTTAGTGTTGAAAAACCACTTTTCGCACTTGTGTTGGTGCAGGAAACCACATTTGCACTTGTATTAGTGTGGAAAAAACACTTTTTGCACTTGTGATAGTGTTGAAAAACCACTTTTCGAACTTGTGTTAGTGTTGAAAAACCACTTTTCGCACTTGTGTTGGTGCAGGAAACCACTTTTGCACTTGTATTAGTGTGAAAAAAACACTTTTAGCACTTGTGTTAGTGTTGAAAAACCACTTTTTGCATTTGTGTTAGTGTTGAAAAACCACTTTTAGCACTTGTGTTAGTGTTGAAAAACCACTTTTTGCATTTGTGTTAGTGTTGAAAAACCACTTTTTGCATTTGTGTTAGTGTTGAAAAACCACTTTTCGCACCTGTGTTAGTGTTGAAAAACCACTTTTCGCACTTGTGTTGGTGCAGGAAACCACTTTTGCACTTGTACTAGTGTGGAAAAAACACTTTTGCACTTGTATTAGTGTGGAAAAACCACTTTTCACACTTGTGTTAGTGTTGAAAAACCACTTTTCGCACTTGTGTTAGTGTTGAAAAACCACTTTTCGCACTTGTGTTGGTGCAGGAAACTACTTTTGCACTTGTATTAGTGTGGAAAAAACACTTCTTGCACTTGTGATAGTGTTGAAAAACCACTTTTCGCACTTGTGTTTGTGTTGAAAAACCACTTTTCGCACTTGTG
The DNA here is from genome assembly GCF_964187855.1 of Myxine glutinosa. Classification (NCBI taxonomy): domain Eukaryota; kingdom Metazoa; phylum Chordata; class Myxini; order Myxiniformes; family Myxinidae; genus Myxine; species Myxine glutinosa. Next base: position 14,633 of record NW_027617662.1, on the reverse strand, counting down.
TTGGTGCAGGAAACCACTTTTGCACTTTTATTAGTGTGGAAAAAACACTTTTGCACTTGTATTAGTGTGGAAAAACCACTTTTCGCACTTGTGTTAGTGTTGAAAAACCACTTTTCGCACTTGTGTTAGTGTTGAAAAACCACTTTTCGCACTTGTGTTGGTGCAGGAAACCAGTTTTGCACTTGTATTAGTGTGGAAAAACCACTTTTGCACTTGTTTTAGTGTGGAAAAAACACTTTTTGCACTTGTGATAGTGTTGAAAAACCACTTTTCGCACTTGTGTTAGTCTTGAAAAATCACTTTTCGTACTTGTCTTGGTGCAGGAAACCACTTTTGCACTTGTATGAGTTTGGAAAAACCACTTTTCGCACTTGTGTTAGTGTTGAAAAACCACTTTTCGCATTTGTGTTAGTGTTGAAAAACCACTTTTCGCACTTGTGTTGGTGCAGGAAACCACTTTTGCACTTGTATTAGTGTTGAAAAACCACTTTTCGCACTTGTGTTAGTGTTGAAAAACCACTTTTTGCACTTGTGTTGGTGCAGGAAACCACTTTTGCACTTGTATTAGTGTGGAAAAAACACTTTTTGCACTTGTGATAGTGTTGAAAAACCACTTTTCGCACTTGTGTTGGTGCAGGAAACCACTTTTGCACTTGTATTAGTGTGGAAAAAACACTTTTTGCATTTGTGATAGTGTTGAAAAACCACTTTTCACACTTGTGTTAGTGTTGAAAAACCACTTTTCGCACTTGTGTTGATGCAGGAAACCACTTTTGCACTTGTATTAGTGTGGAAAAAACACTTTTCGCACTTGTGTTAGTGTTGAAAAACCACTTTTCACACTTGTGTTAGTGTTGAAAAACCACTTTTTGCACTTGTGTTAGTGTTGAAAAACCACTTTTCGCACTTGTGTTGGTGCAGTAAACCACTTTTGCACTTGTATTAGTGTGGAAAAACCACTTTTCGCACTTGTGTTAATATTGAAAAACCACTTTTCGCACTTGTGTTAGTGTTGAAAAACCACTTTTCGCACTTGTGTTGGTGCACGAAACCACTTTTGCACTTGTTTTAGTGTGGAAAAAACACTTTTTGCACTTGATAGTGTTGAAAAACCACTTTTCGCACTTGTGGTAGTGTTGAAAAACCACTTTTCGCACTTGTGTTAGTGTTGAAAAACCACTTTTCGCACTTGTGTTGGTGCAGGAAACCACTTTTGCACTTGTATTAGTGTGGAAAAAACACTTTTTGCACTTGTGATAGTGTTGAAAAACCACTTTTCGCACTTGTGTTAGTGGTTAAGAACCACTTTTCGCACTTCTGTTGGTGTTGAAAAACCACTTTTCGCACTTGTGTTGGTGCAGGAAACCACTTTTGCACTTGTATTAGTGTGGAAAAACCACTTTTCGCACTTGTGTTGGTGCACTAAACCACTTTTGCACTTGTATTAGTGTGGAAAAAACACTTTTTGCACTTGTGATAGTGTTGAAAAACCACTTTTCGCACTTGTGTTAGTGTTGAAAAACCACTTTTCGCACTTGTGTTGGTGCAGGAAACCACTTTTGCAGTTGTATTAGTGTGGAAAAAACACTTTTCGCACTTGTGTTAGTGTTGAAAAACCACTTTTCGCACTTGTGTTGGTGCAGGAAACCACTTTTGCACTTGTATTAGTGTGAAAAAAACACTTTTCGCACTTGTGTAGTGTTGAAAAACCACTGTTTGCATTTGTGTTAGTGTTGAAAAACCACTTTTCGCACTTGTGTTGGTGCAGGAAACCACATTTGCACTTGTATTAGTGTGGAAAAAACACTTTTTGCACTTGTGATAGTGTTGAAAAACCACTTTTCGAACTTGTGTTAGTGTTGAAAAACCACTTTTCGCACTTGTGTTGGTGCAGGAAACCACTTTTGCACTTGTATTAGTGTGAAAAAAACACTTTTAGCACTTGTGTTAGTGTTGAAAAACCACTTTTTGCATTTGTGTTAGTGTTGAAAAACCACTTTTTGCATTTGTGTTAGTGTTGAAAAACCACTTTTTGCATTTGTGTTAGTGTTGAAAAACCACTTTTCGCACTTGTGTTGGTGCAGGAAACCACTTTTGCACTTGTATTAGTGTGGAAAAAACACTTTTCGCACTTGTGTTAGTGTTGAAAAACCACTTTTCGCACTTGTGTTAGTGTTGAAAAACCGCTTTTCGCACTTGTGTTAGTGTTGAAAAACCACTTTTCGCACTTGTGTTGGTGCAGGGAACCACTTTTGCACTTGTATTAGTGTGGAAAAAACACTTTTTGCACTTGTGATAGTGTTGAAAAACCACTTTTCGCACTTGTGTTAGTGTTGAAAAACCACTTTTCGCACTTGTGTTGGTGCAGGAAACCACTTTTGCACTTGTATTAGTGTGGAAAAACCACTTTTTGCACTTGTGATAGTGTTGAAAAACCACTTTTCGCACTTGTGTAAATGTTGAAAAACCACTTTTCACACTTGTGTTGGTGCAGGAAACCACTTTTGCACTTGTATTAGTGTGGAAAAACCACTTTTCGCATTTGTGTTAGTGTTGAAAAACCACTTTTGCACTTGTATTAGTATGGAAAAACCACTTTTCGCGCTTGTGTTAGTGTTGAAAAACCACTTTTCGCACTTGTGTTGGTGCAGGAAACCACTTTTGCACTTGTATTCGTGTGGAAAAAAACACTTTTTGCACTTGTGATAGTGTTGAAAAACCACTTTTCGCACCTGTGTTAGTGTTGAAAAACCACTTTTCGCACTTGTGTTGGTGCAGGAAACCACTTTTGCACTTGTACTAGTGTGGAAAAAACACTTTTGCACTTGTATTAGTGTGGAAAAACCACTTTTCACACTTGTGTTAGTGTTGAAAAACCACTTTTCGCACTTGTGTTAGTGTTGAAAAACCACTTTTCGCACTTGTGTTGGTGCAGGAAACTACTTTTGCACTTGTATTAGTGTGGAAAAAACACTTCTTGCACTTGTGATAGTGTTGAAAAACCACTTTTCGCACTTGTGTTTGTGTTGAAAAACCACTTTTCGCACTTGTGTTGGTGCAGGAAACCACTTTTGCACTTTTATTAGTGTGGAAAAAACACTTTTGCACTTGTATTAGTGTGGAAAAACCACTTTTCGCACTTGTGTTAGTGTTGAAAAACCACTTTTCGCACTTGTGTTAGTGTTGAAAAACCACTTTTCGCACTTGTGTTGGTGCAGGAAACCAGTTTTGCACTTGTATTAGTGTGGAAAAACCACTTTTGCACTTGTTTTAGTGTGGAAAAAACACTTTTTGCACTTGTGATAGTGTTGAAAAACCACTTTTCGCACTTGTGTTAGTCTTGAAAAATCACTTTTCGTACTTGTGTTGGTGCAGGAAACCACTTTTGCACTTGTATGAGTTTGGAAAAACCACTTTTCGCACTTGTGTTAGTGTTGAAAAACCACTTTTCGCATTTGTGTTAGTGTTGAAAAACCACTTTTCGCACTTGTGTTGGTGCAGGAAACCACTTTTGCACTTGTATTAGTGTTGAAAAACCACTTTTCGCACTTGTGTTAGTGTTGAAAAACCACTTTTTGCACTTGTGTTGGTGCAGGAAACCACTTTTGCACTTGTATTAGTGTGGAAAAAACACTTTTTGCGCTTGTTTTAGTGTTGAAAATCCACTTTTCGCACTTGTGTTGGTGCAGGAAACCACTTTTGCACTTGTATTAGTGTGGAAAAAACACTTTTTGCACTTGTGATAGTGTTGAAAAACCACTTTTCGCACTTGTGTTGGTGCAGGAAACCACTTTTGCACTTGTATTAGTGTGGAAAAAACACTTTTTGCATTTGTGATAGTGTTGAAAAACCACTTTTCACACTTGTGTTAGTGTTGAAAAACCACTTTTCGCACTTGTGTTGATGCAGGAAACCACTTTTGCACTTGTATTAGTGTGGAAAAAACACTTTTCGCACTTGTGTTAGTGTTGAAAAACCACTTTTCACACTTGTGTTAGTGTTGAAAAACCACTTTTCGCACTTGTGTTGGTGCAGGAAACCACATTTGCACTTGTATTAGTGTGGAAAAACACTCTTTGCACTTGTGATAGTGTTGAAAAACCACTTTTCGCACTTGTGTTAGTGTTGAAAAACCACTTTTCGCGCTTGTGTTCATGCAGGAAACCACTTTTGCACTTGTGTTAGTGTTGAAAAACCACTTTTTGCACTTGTGTTAGTGTTGAAAAACCACTTTTCGCACTTGTGTTGGTGCAGGAAACCACTTTTGCACTTGTATTAGTGTGGAAAAACCACTTTTCGCACTTGTGTTAATGTTGAAAAACCACTTTTCGCACTTGTGTTAGTGTTGAAAAACCACTTTTCGCACTTGTGTTGGTGCACGAAACCACTTTTGCACTTGTATTAGTGTGGAAAAAACACTTTTTGCACTTGATAGTGTTGAAAAACCACTTTTCGCACTTGTGGTAGTGTTGAAAAACCACTTTTCGCACTTGTGTTAGTGTTGAAAAACCACTTTTCGCACTTGTGTTGGTGCAGGAAACCACTTTTGCACTTGTATTAGTGTGGAAAAAACACTTTTTGCACTTGTGATAGTGTTGAAAAACCACTTTTCGCACTTGTGTTAGTGGTTAAGAACCACTTTTCGCACTTCTGTTGGTGTTGAAAAACCACTTTTCGCACTTGTGTTGGTGCAGGAAACCACTTTTGCACTTGTATTAGTGTGGAAAAACCACTTTTCGCACTTGTGTTGGTGCACTAAACCAGTTTTGCACTTGTATTAGTGTGGAAAAAACACTTTTTGCACTTGTGATAGTGTTGAAAAACCACTTTTCGCACTTGTGTTAGTGTTGAAAAACCACTTTTCGCACTTGTGTTGGTGCAGGAAACCACTTTTGCAGTTGTATTAGTGTGGGAAAAACACTTTTCGCACTTGTGTTAGTGTTGAAAAACCACTTTTCGCACTTGTGTTAGTGTTGAAAAACCACTGCTCGCACTTGTATTGGTGCAGGAAACCACTTTTGCACTTGTATTAGTGTGGAAAAAAACACTTTTCGCACTTGTGTTAGTGTTGAAAAACCACTTTTCGCACTTGTGTTAGTGTTGAAAAACCACTTTTCGCACTTGTGTTAGTGTTGAAAAACCAACTTTCGCACTTGTGTTTGTGCAGGAAACCACTTTTGCACTTGTATTAGTGTGGAAAACCACTTTTCGCACTTGTGTTAGTGTTGAAAAACCACTTTTCGCACTTGTGTTGGTGCAGGAAACCACTTTTGCACTTGTATTAGTGTGGAAAAAACACTTTTTGCACTTGTGATAGTGTTGAAAAACCACTTTTCGCACTTGTGTTAGTGTTGAAAAACCACTTTTCGCAATTGTGTTGGTGCAGGAAACCACTTTTGCACTTGTATTAGTGTGGAAAAACCACTTTTCGCACTTGTGTTAGTGTTGAAAAACCACTTTTCGCACTTGTGTTGGTGCAGGAAACCACTTTTGCACTTGTATTAGTGTTGAAAAACCACTGTTTGCATTTGTGTTAGTGTTGAAAAACCACTTTTCGCACTTGTGTTGGTGCAGGAAACCACATTTGCACTTGTATTAGTGTGGAAAAAACACTTTTTGCACTTGTGATAGTGTTGAAAAACCACTTTTCGAACTTGTGTTAGTGTTGAAAAACCACTTTTCGCACTTGTGTTGGTGCAGGAAACCACTTTTGCACTTGTATTAGTGTGAAAAAAACACTTTTAGCACTTGTGTTAGTGTTGAAAAACCACTTTTTGCATTTGTGTTAGTGTTGAAAAACGACTTTTTGCATTTGTGTTAGTGTTGAAAAAACACTTTTTGCATTTGTGTTAGTGTTGAAAAACCACTTTTCGCACTTGTGTTGGTGCAGGAAACCACTTTTGCACTTGTATTAGTGTGGAAAAAACACTTTTTGCACTTGTGATAGTGTTGAAAAACCACTTTTCGCACTTGTGTTAGTGTTGAAAAACCACTTTTCGCACTTGTGTTGGTGCAGGAAACCACTTTTGCACTTGTATTAGTGTGGAAAAAACCACTTTTTGCACTTGTGATAGTGTTGAAAAACCACTTTTCGCACATGTGTTAGTGTTGAAAAACCACTTTTCACACTTGTGTTGGTGCAGGAAACCACTTTTGCACTTGTATTAGTGTGGAAAAACCACTTTTCGCATTTGTGTTAGTGTTGAAAAACCACTTTTGCACTTGTATTAGTGTGGAAAAAACACTTTTTGCACTTGTGGTAGTGTTGAAAAACCACTTTTCGCACTTGTGTTAGTGTTGAAAAACCACTTTTCGCACTTGTGTTGGTGCAGGAAACCACTTTTGCAGTTGTATTAGTGTGGAAAAAACACTTTTCGCACTTGTGTTAGTGTTGAAAAACCACTGCTCGCACTTGTATTGGTGCAGGAAACCACTTGTGCACTTGTATTAGTGTGGAAAAAAACACTTTTCGCACTTGTGTTAGTGTTGAAAAACCACTTTTCGCACTTGTGTTAGTGTTGAAAAACCACTTTTCGCACTTGTGTTAGTGTTGAAAAACCAACTTTCGCACTTGTGTTTGTGCAGGAAACCACTTTTGCACTTGTATTAGTGTGGAAAAACCACTTTTCGCACTTGTGTTGGTGCAGGAAACCACTTTTGCACTTGTATTAGTGTGGAAAAACCACTTTTGCACTTGTATTAGTGTGGAAAAACCACTTTTTGCACTTGTGATAGTGTTGAAAAACCACTTTTCGCACTTGTGTTAGTGTTGAAAAACCACTTTTCGCACTTGTGTTGGTGCAGGAAACCACTTTTCCACTTGTATTAGTGTGGAAAAAACACTTTTCGCACTTGTGTTAGTGTTGAAAAACCACTTTTCGCACTTGTGTTAGTGTTGAAAAACCGCTTTTCGCACTTGTGTTAGTGTTGAAAAACCACTTTTCGCACTTGTGTTGGTGCAGGGAACCACTTTTGCACTTGTATTAGTGTGGAAAAAACACTTTTTGCACTTGTGATAGTGTTGAAAAACCACTTTTCGCACTTGTGTTAGTGTTGAAAAACCACTTTTCGCACTTGTGTTGGTGCAGGAAACCACTTTTGCACTTGTATTAGTGTGGAAAAACCACTTTTTGCACTTGTGATAGTGTTGAAAAACCACTTTTCGCACTTGTGTTAGTGTTGAAAAACCACTTTTCACACTTGTGTTGGTGCAGGAAACCACTTTTGCACTTGTATTAGTGTGGAAAAACCACTTTTCGCATTTGTGTTAGTGTTGAAAAACCACTTTTGCACTTGTATTAGTATGGAAAAACCACTTTTCGCGCTTGTGTTAGTGTTGAAAAACCACTTTTCGCACTTGTGTTGGTGCAGGAAACCACTTTTGCACTTGTATTCGTGTGGAAAAAAACACTTTTTGCACTTGTGATAGTGTTGAAAAACCACTTTTCGCACCTGTGTTAGTGTTGAAAAACCACTTTTCGCACTTGTGTTGGTGCAGGAAACCACTTTTGCACTTGTACTAGTGTGGAAAAAACACTTTTGCACTTGTATTAGTGTGGAAAAACCACTTTTCACACTTGTGTTAGTGTTGAAAAACCACTTTTCGCACTTGTGTTAGTGTTGAAAAACCACTTTTCGCACTTGTGTTGGTGCAGGAAACTACTTTTGCACTTGTATTAGTGTATAAAAAACACTTCTTGCACTTGTGATAGTGTTGAAAAACCACTTTTCGCACTTGTGTTTGTGTTGAAAAACCACTTTTCGCACTTGTGTTGGTGCAGGAAACCACTTTTGCACTTTTATTAGTGTGGAAAAAACACTTTTGCACTTGTATTAGTGTGGAAAAACCACTTTTCGCACTTGTGTTAGTGTTGAAAAACCACTTTTCGCACTTGTGTTGGTGCAGGAAACCAGTTTTGCACTTGTATTAGTGTGGAAAAACCACTTTTGCACTTGTTTTAGTGTGGAAAAAACACTTTTTGCACTTGTGATAGTGTTGAAAAACCACTTTTCGCACTTGTGTTAGTCTTGAAAAATCACTTTTCGTACTTGTGTTGGTGCAGGAAACCACTTTTGCACTTGTATGAGTTTGGAAAAACCACTTTTCGCACTTGTGTTAGTGTTGAAAAACCACTTTTCGCATTTGTGTTAGTGTTGAAAAACCACTTTTCGCACTTGTGTTGGTGCAGGAAACCACTTTTGCACTTGTATTAGTGTTGAAAAACCACTTTTCGCACTTGTGTTAGTGTTGAAAAACCACTTTTTGCACTTGTGTTGGTGCAGGAAACCACTTTTGCACTTGTATTAGTGTGGAAAAAACACTTTTTGCGCTTGTTTTAGTGTTGAAAATCCACTTTTCGCACTTGTGTTGGTGCAGGAAACCACTTTTGCACTTGTATTAGTGTGGAAAAAACACTTTTTGCACTTGTGATAGTGTTGAAAAACCACTTTTCGCACTTGTGTTGGTGCAGGAAACCACTTTTGCACTTGTATTAGTGTGGAAAAAACACTTTTTGCATTTGTGATAGTGTTGAAAAACCACTTTTCGCACTTGTGTTAGTGTTGAAAAACCACTTTTCGCACTTGTGTTGATGCAGGAAACCACTTTTGCACTTGTATTAGTGTGGAAAAAACACTTTTCGCACTTGTGTTAGTGTTGAAAAACCACTTTTCACACTTGTGTTAGTGTTGAAAAACCACTTTTCGCACTTGTGTTGGTGCAGGAAACCACATTTGCACTTGTATTAGTGTGGAAAAACACGCTTTGCACTTGTGATAGTGTTGAAAAACCACTTTTCGCACTTGTGTTAGTGTTGAAAAACCACTTTTTGCGCTTGTGTTGGTGCAGGAAACCACTTTTGCACTTGTGTTAGTGTTGAAAAACCACTTTTTGCACTTGTGTTAGTGTTGAAAAACCACTTTTCGCACTTGTGTTGGTGCAGGAAACCACTTTTGCACTTGTATTAGTGTGGAAAAACCACTTTTCGCACTTGTGTTAATGTTGAAAAACCACTTTTCGCACTTGTGTTAGTGTTGAAAAACCACTTTTCGCACTTGTGTTGGTGCACGAAACCACTTTTGCACTTGTATTAGTGTGGAAAAAACACTTTTTGCACTTGATAGTGTTGAAAAACCACTTTTCGCACTTGTGGTAGTGTTGAAAAACCACTTTTCGCACTTGTGTTAGTGTTGAAAAACCACTTTTCGCACTTGTGTTGGTGCAGGAAACCACTTTTGCACTTGTATTAGTGTGGAAAAAACACTTTTTGCACTTGTGATAGTGTTGAAAAATCACTTTTCGCACTTGTGTTAGTGGTTAAGAACCACTTTTCGCACTTCTGTTGGTGTTGAAAAACCACTTTTCGCACTTGTGTTGGTGCAGGAAACCACTTTTGCACTTGTATTAGTGTGGAAAAACCACTTTTCGCACTTGTGTTGGTGCACTAAACCACTTTTGCACTTGTATTAGTGTGGAAAAAACACTTTTTGCACTTGTGATAGTGTTGAAAAACCACTTTTCGCACTTGTGTTAGTGTTGAAAAACCACTTTTCGCACTTGTGTTGGTGCAGGAAACCACTTTTGCAGTTGTATTAGTGTGGAAAAAACACTTTTCGCACTTGTGTTAGTGTTGAAAAACCACTTTTCGCACTTGTGTTAGTGTTGAAAAACCACTGCTCGCACTTGTATTGGTGCAGGAAACCACTTTTGCACTTGTATTAGTGTGGAAAAAAACACTTTTCGCACTTGTGTTAGTGTTGAAAAACCACTTTTCGCACTTGTGTTAGTGTTGAAAAACCACTTTTCGCACTTGTGTTAGTGTTGAAAAACCAACTTTCGCACTTGTGTTTGTGCAGGAAACCACTTTTGCACTTGTATTAGTGTGGAAAAACCACTTTTCGCACTTGTGTTAGTGTTGAAAAACCACTTTTCGCACTTGTGTTGGTGCAGGAAACCACATTTGCACTTGTATTAGTGTGGAAAAACACTCTTTGCACTTGTGATAGTGTTGAAAAACCACTTTTCGCACTTGTGTTAGTGTTGAAAAACCACTTTTTGCGCTTGTGTTGGTGCAGGAAACCACTTTTGCACTTGTGTTAGTGTTGAAAAACCACTTTTTGCACTTGTGTTAGTGTTGAAAAACCACTTTTCGCACTTGTGTTGGTGCAGGAAACCACTTTTGCACTTGTATTAGTGTGGAAAAACCACTTTTCGCACTTGTGTTAATGTTGAAAAACCACTTTTCGCACTTGTGTTAGTGTTGAAAAACCACTTTTCGCACTTGTGTTGGTGCACGAAACCACTTTTGCACTTGTATTAGTGTGGAAAAAACACTTTTTGCACTTGATAGTGTTGAAAAACCACTTTTCGCACTTGTGGTAGTGTTGAAAAACCACTTTTCGCACTTGTGTTAGTGTTGAAAAACCACTTTTCGCACTTGTGTTGGTGCAGGAAACCACTTTTGCACTTGTATTAGTGTGGAAAAAACACTTTTTGCACTTGTGATAGTGTTGAAAAATCACTTTTCGCACTTGTGTTAGTGGTTAAGAACCACTTTTCGCACTTCTGTTGGTGTTGAAAAACCACTTTTCGCACTTGTGTTGGTGCAGGAAACCACTTTTGCACTTGTATTATTGTGGAAAAACCACTTTTCGCACTTGTGTTGGTGCACTAAACCACTTTTGCACTTGTATTAGTGTGGAAAAAACACTTTTTGCACTTGTGATAGTGTTGAAAAACCACTTTTCGCACTTGTGTTAGTGTTGAAAAACCACTTTTCGCACTTGTGTTGGTGCAGGAAACCACTTTTGCAGTTGTATTAGTGTGGAAAAAACACTTTTCGCACTTGTGTTAGTGTTGAAAAACCACTTTTCGCACTTGTGTTAGTGTTGAAAAACCACTGCTCGCACTTGTATTGGTGCAGGAAACCACTTTTGCACTTGTATTAGTGTGGAAAAAACACTTTTTGCACTTGTGATAGTGTTGAAAAACCACTTTTCGAACTTGTGTTAGTGTTGAAAAACCACTTTTCGCACTTGTGTTGGTGCAGGAAACCACTTTTGCACTTGTATTAGTGTGAAAAAAACACTTTTAGCACTTGTGTTAGTGTTGAAAAACCACTTTTTGCATTTGTGTTAGTGTTGAAAAACGACTTTTTGCATTTGTGTTAGTGTTGAAAAACCACTTTTTGCATTTGTGTTAGTGTTGAAAAACCACTTTTCGCACTTGTGTTGGTGCAGGAAACCACTTTTGCACTTGTATTAGTGTGGAAAAAACACTTTTCGCACTTGTGTTAGTGTTGAAAAACCACTTTTCGCACTTGTGTTAGTGTTGAAAAACCGCTTTTCGCACTTGTGTTAGTGTTGAAAAACCACTTTTCGCACTTGTGTTGGTGCAGGGAACCACTTTTGCACTTGTATTAGTGTGGAAAAAACACTTTTTGCACTTGTGATAGTGTTGAAAAACCACTTTTCGCACTTGTGTTAGTGTTGAAAAACCACTTTTCGCACTTGTGTTGGTGCAGGAAACCACTTTTGCACTTGTATTAGTGTGGAAAAACCACTTTTTGCACTTGTGATAGTGTTGAAAAACCACTTTTCGCACTTGTGTTAGTGTTGAAAAACCACTTTTCACACTTGTGTTGGTGCAGGAAACACTTTTGCACTTGTATTAGTGTGGAAAAACCACTTTTCGCATTTGTGTTAGTGTTGAAAAACCACTTTTGCACTTGTATTAGTGTGGAAAAAACACTTTTTGCACTTGTGGTAGTGTTGAAAAACCACTTTTCGCACTTGTGTTAGTGTTGAAAAACCACTTTTCGCACTTGTGTTGGTGCAGGAAACCACTTTTGCAGTTGTATTAGTGTGGAAAAAACACTTTTCGCACTTGTGTTAGTGTTGAAAAACCACTTTTCGCACTTGTGTTAGTGTTGAAAAACCACTGCTCGCACTTGTATTGGTGCAGGAAACCACTTGTGCACTTGTATTAGTGTGGAAAAAACCACTTTTCGCACTTGTGTTAGTGTTGAAAAACCACTTTTCGCACTTGTGTTAGTGTTGAAAAACCACTTTTCGCACTTGTGTTAGTGTTGAAAAACCAACTTTCGCACTTGTGTTTGTGCAGGAAACCACTTTTGCACTTGTATTAGTGTGGAAAAAACCACTTTTCGCACTGTGTTGGTGCAGGAAACCACTTTTGCACTTGTATTAGTGTGGAAAAACCACTTTTGCACTTGTATTAGTGTGGAAAAACCACTTTTTGCACTTGTGATAGTGTTGAAAAACCACTTTTCGCACTTGTGTTAGTGTTGAAAAACCACTTTTCGCACTTGTGTTGGTGCAGGAAACCACTTTTCCACTTGTATTAGTGTGGAAAAAACCACTTTTCGCACTTGTGTAGTGTTGAAAAACCACTGTTTTCATTTGTGTTAGTGTTGAAAGACCACTTTTCGCACTTGTGTTGGTGCAGGAAACCACATTTGCACTTGTATTAGTGTGGAAAAAACACTTTTTGCACTTGTGTTAGTGTTGAAAAACCACTTTTCGCACTTGTGTTGGTGCAGGAAACCACTTTTGCACTTGTATTAGTGTGAAAAAAACACTTTTAGCACTTGTGTTAGTGTTGAAAAACCACTTTTTGCATTTGTGTTAGTGTTGAAAAACCACTTTTTGCATTTGTGTTAGTGTTGAAAAACCACTTTTTGCATTTGTGTTGGTGTTGAAAAACCACTTTTCGCACTTGTGTTGGTGCAGGAAACCACATTTGCACTTGTATTAGTGTGGAAAAAACACTTTTCGCACTTGTGTTAGTGTTGAAAAACCACTTTTCGCACTTGTGTTAGTGTTGAAAAACCGCTTTTCGCACTTGTGTTAGTGTTGAAAAACCACTTTTCGCACTTGTGTTGGTGCAGGGAACCACTTTTGCACTTGTATTAGTGTGGAAAAAACACTTTTTGCACTTGTGATAGTGTTGAAAAACCACTTTTCGCACTTGTGTTAGTGTTGAAAAACCACTTTTCGCACTTGTGTTGGTCCAGGAAACCACTTTTGCACTTGTATTAGTGTGGAAAAACCACTTTTTGCACTTGTGATAGTGTTGAAAAACCACTTTTCGCACTTGTGTTAGTGTTGAAAAACCACTTTTCACACTTGTGTTGGTGCAGGAAACCACTTTTGCACTTGTATTAGTGTGGAAAAACCACTTTTCGCATTTGTGTTAGTGTTGAAAAACCACTTTTGCACTTGTATTAGTGTGGAAAAAACACTTTTTGCACTTGTGGTAGTGTTGAAAAACCACTTTTCGCACTTGTGTTAGTGTTGAAAAACCACTTTTCGCACTTGTGTTGGTGCAGGAAACCACTTTTGCACTTGTATTAGTGTGGAAAAACCACTTTTCGCACTTGTGTTAGTGTTGAAAAACCACTTTTCGCACTTGTGTTAGTGTTGAAAAACCACTTTTCGCACTTGTGTTGGTGCAGGAAACCACTTTTGCACTTGTATTACTGTGGAAAAACCACTTTTCGCACTTGTGTTAGTGTTGAAAAACCACTTTTTGCACTTATGTTAGTGTTGAAAAACCACATTTCGCACTTGTGTTGGTGCAGGAAACCACTTTTGCACTTGTATTAGTGTTGAAAAACCACTTTTCGCACTTGTGTTGGTGCAGGAAACCACTTTTGCACTTGTATTAGTGTGGAAAAAACACTTTTTGCACTTGTGATAGTGTTGAAAAACCACTTTTCGCACTTGTGTTAGTGTTGAAAACCCACTTTTCGCACTTGTGTTAGTGTTGATAAACCACTTTTCGCACTTGTGTTGGTGCAGGAAACCACTTTTGCACTTGTATTAGTGTGGAAAAAACACTTTTTGCACTTGTGATAGTGAAGAAAAACCACTTTTCGCACTTGTGTTAGTGTTGAAAACCCACTTTTCGCACTTGTGTTAGTGTTGAAAAACCACTTTTCGCACTTGTGTTGGTGCAGGAAACCACTTTTGCACTTGTATTAGTGTGGAAAAACACTTTTCGCACTTGTGTTAGTGTTGAAAAACCACTTTTCGCACTTGTGTTGGTGCAGGAAACCACTTTTGCACTTGTATTAGTGTGGAAAACCCACTTTTTGCACTTTTGATAGTGTTGAAAACCACTTTTCGCACTTGAGTTAGTGTTGAAAAACCACTTTTCGCACTTGTGTTGGTGCAGGAAACCACTTTTGCACTTGTATTAGTGTGGAAAAAACACTTTTCGCACTTGTGTTAGTGTTGAAAAACCACTTTTCACACTTGTGTTAGTGTTGAAAAACTGCTTTTCGCACTTGTGTTAGTGTTGAAAAACCACTTTTCACACCTGTGTTGGTGCAGGAAACCACTTTTGCACTTGTATTAGTGTGGAAAAAACACTTTTTGCACTTGTGATAGTGTTGAAAAACCACTTTTCGCACTTGTGTTGGTGCAGGAAACCACTTTTGCACTTGTATTAGTGTGGAAAAACCACTTTTGCACTTGTATTAGTGTGGAAAAACCACTTTTTGCACTTGTGATAGTGTTGAAAAACCACTTTTCGCACTTGTGTTAGTGTTGAAAAACCACTTTTCGCACTTGTGTTGGTGCAGGAAACCACTTTTGCACTTGTATTAGTG